>NC_133658.1:683783508-683906996 GCF_037893015.1 Macrotis lagotis
TCTTTGACCTCTTTGGTGACACATGAATTCCTCTTTTTTGCTGTTTGCCAATTGCCTCATAACCATTTACTTCAGTCATGGATGGAATGTGTTCCTTCCCTTTCTCTGTTCTTGGAATGTCTAGCTTCTGTTATGCTCAAGTTCTTCCTTCTGCATGTCTTTTTCCATTCCACTCACCTACTAGAGCCTCTACCTCCAATGTTACCTCATATTTGCTTAGTATGTGTTGTTTTTTGTTTTTAAGTTTTTGCAAGACCATTAATGGGGTTAAGTGGCTTGCCTAAGGCCACACAGCTAGGTAATTATTAAATACCTGAGGCCGGATTTGAACTCAGGTCCTCCTGATTCCAGGACCAGTGCTCATTCACTGTGCCACCTAGCTGCCCCATATGTGTTTTTTAAGACAAAAATATATAAAGACATATATAAAGACAAAATATATAAGACATAAGACAAAATATATAAAAATACCTGTGAATCCATTTACCTGGTCCTCACTATCTGGAAGGCAAGGCATGTTATATTTCTCTTTCCTAGGGCTCTTTGGTTTTCTTAAGGGAATTAGGATGTCTATCTTAGTTCTCTATGACTGGACTCCAGTACCCCAGTTCCATTTAATCACTAAAAGTTAGATTAATTCTTACAAAGGAATGTTTACTTCTATTTTAAGGATCTTACTTAAATACCATGATCTTGAGACCTTTCACCATCTCCAGTTTATCAAGGTCATTCCTAAAACAGGGAATATCTACAAGCATTTTGTGACCTTTTACCCTTAAATATCCCTCACACTATCTTAACTCTACTCAATCTAGCTCATCCTTTCTTCTCTTTCTTGGCAAACCTGTTTAGTTAGGTAGATGGTGCAGGGAAATTGCAGTGGGCAGAGTCAGGAGGACCTGAGTTCAAATATTACCTCAGACATTAACGGTGTGACCTTGGGCAAGTAACTTAACCTTGATTATCTCTCATTCAGGGCCATCTCCAGTTGTTCTGATTCAAATCTGGCCACTGGACCCAGATGGCTCAGGAGGATAAAGTGAGGCTGGTGACTTAAAATAGCACTTCTCACTCATCTGCAGTTCATGTTCTTGTCATGAAATCATCTCTTTGATGTCATTGGTCTTCTTTGAAAATGAAGAACAAAAACTGGCAAACCTGTTCAGTGTCCTTTCTTCTATTTACTAGGAGGGCCTAAGGGATTTTACATTAAGTTGTAATACTGCTTAGTACCCAGAACTTTTAAATTTTAACTTTGTGTTAATTTTTTGTAATACCACACTAACTCAAAATCTTATTTTCCTAAACCTAAGGTGCCTTAGGCTGTTTTGTTTCTTTGTCTTCTCTTATGTCCCAATGGGTCTCCATTTGTTCCTCTTGGACACATAAAATTACTACTCTCTTTTTCATTTCATCTCACTCTTATGTTCAGGATTGAGTAAATGACTCAATCTAATAGGCACTTTCTTATAATTGAATCCCATTTATCCTTGTTGTATACATCAGGACTATTTCTACACTTTTTTCTTTTCTAGGTTTAGATATTGAATCCTTATAGGTCAACTCCCCAGTTTTCATACTTGTATTTATTGTGTAGGATATGTAATATACACTCACACATTACCATGTGTACACATTCATTCTTGTTTTGTTTTAGGGGTATTTTAAGGTTTAAGTGTAGAAGGGGGAATGGGATTTAGAATTAGAAGGTCTGTGCTTGAGTTCCACTTCTGTTTCTTAACAGCAAATGATTTAATCTTCCTGAGTCTCACCTTCTCTATTTGTAACATTGGAACAATTAAAACAGTTAGAATCTACCTTATAGTTTTCCTTTGTGACTAAAATAATCTCAAAATATTAGTCTTAGTCATTGTTCTTTTTTTCTATAGAATCTTCTCAGTTTCTAGGGTCTTCTTGTTATACTCCACATCTTGTATTTGTTTGATGTACTGTAATGAAAAGGGACAATACAGCCCATCCATTTATGGCTGACCTATCTGAAATGATTAATAGCATGGTCAAATGAACTTGGCCTACTGCTTGTCATAACTTCAAGAAAATTTGAAAAGCAGTAAGCTTGATTTCCCTTCTCTGAAGCTCCGTGAAGATTATTTTTAGAAAGAATTTGACCTATACTTCACATTCTGCTCTATTTGTCCCATTGTTCTTTGTTATTTTTCAGTTGTAAATAAATAAGCTATTTTGGCCTTCTGGTATCTTTATTATACTCTATCTTGAACTTCAGATTTTAGGATATAATAATTCATCATTTACAGTGATGAGAATTACACATTAGAGGTAGGCACAATAATACAAAATGGAATTGTATAATCAAAGTATTTGGATGAAGACAAATAACTATAGAAACTTATACCATTCATTAATAAAGGGATTATTTCTTAGCTGTGTGACCTTGGACAAGTCACTTGACCCCATTGCCTTGCAAAAAATAACCCCCCCTCCCAAAGCATAGGGATTATTTGAAAGTAGCTTTTTTTCATTTGGAGAATGGCTTTGCCAAATGCCAAATAGCTAATAAGAAAAGTATTTGGAATTCAGTCTGAATCCAGGTACCCTGACTTAAGTTGTTTGTCTTTTAAACAAAATTCTCTTGTTTAAAACATTAACTGAATGGTGTTTTCATTGCACTCAGTAATAACTAATTATTGAGAAAGATTTTTCTTGATATGATTGAAATGAACATATAGTCAATGCTTAACCTCATCAGAAAATGGTATAAAAGTGAAAAAAAACATAAATGTTTTTACATTGTACCTATAGGAAATAGGGAGGTAGGTTCCTGTGAACATCAAAAATGGTAATCTTTCACTATACATTGCTGAAAATGAACTTTTCTGCATATAATTCTTTGTAACAAAACATTAATTCTGATAAAATGTACTTTTCCAAATGCAGTAACCATGAAATAACCCATAAAATGTAGCACACAAAATAAAACTGATAATATGCAAATCATTTTTTTCATTAATTCCTTAAAATTCTCTTTTGGACTAATATCTCAATAAAAAATTGATTTTGGACAATATTAACTTTTTAATGGCACATGAAATCTACAGTATCATAAATACTGTATAGCAAATAAAATTCTTGAAACTACAACATTTTTAACCTGTATTTTACTTTCCCCTGTGTCAGATGAGAGTAATATATTGCATTTGATGAATCATAGAATCATTAACACCAAACTCTAGGTTGACAGTGGCTATAGACATTCTGATATGAAGTTTGTCTAACAGCCTTATTCTCTTATTAAGCTGTGTCATTGACTCTGTCCACTTAGGCTTAGAGCACTACTTTAGGGATGTACGACACTTTAGGCATATAAACATAGCACAAAACTTAAGTTTTAAAGGCAAACAATGAAAATGTACAATGGATACATGAGGAGTTCTATATAAGGGTAGGGTGAATAAGAGCAGTGAAGCATCTAGTAGGATGCAAGTCACTCCACAAACTTCTGTGTATTACTCCTCTCATTTTTTTTTCTCTACTTTACATAGCTGCAAATGTACATAGTCACCACTGAAAAATTGAAAATGAAGTTAATAATAAAATTACTCAAATGTTTGAATTCAAGAAAGTTAAATTTGTGAATGCTGAAGATTAACTGTACATACATCTTTATAATTTTTATCCTGGTGCAGCTAGGTGGTGCAGTGGATAGAGCACTGACCCTGGAGTCAGGAGTACCTGAGTTCAAATCCAACCTCAGACACTTAATAAATTACCTAGCTGTGTGACTTGGGGAAGTCACTTAACCCCATTGCTTTAGAAAAAGCAAAAAAATTTAATTTTTGTCCTTAATTCTTTTTGCCATTTTATTGTTCTAGCTCTCTCCTTTTAAAACTTCCTACTCTGAAGAAGAAGAATGGGCCAAGTTTTCTTTGTAATCCCACAAATTGTAAGAATTTATTTGGTCCAACAAGTTCTATGTGAAAAGTAAAGCATTTTTTTGTCAGACCACAGGAAGCATTATTTTGACAAGAATTATGTCACTTAACCATTAAATGCAATATCTGTCTCTCTTCATCTTTGTACCTTCCTTTGTCTTTTCTCAGATATAATATACAAGTCATTTCTGGTTACATTACTTGTACACAGTCAAACTATTTACAGAGTCAAGAATGAAATCAATACCAAATTAACAATGAAGAAAAAATGAAAAATTATGATATACAATTAAGGCAGCTCCATTTTTCACCTAGTTGATCTGTTGACAAGAAAAAGCAAGTGATGGAGAAAAGAACAGAAATTGTCACAGAATAATATTATTTCTTTAGGGTTTTTTGTTTGCTTTGTTTTTTTGCAAGGTAATGGGGTTAAGTGGTTTGCCCAGGGCCACACATCTAGGTAATTATTAAGTGTCTGAGGCCAAATTTGAACTCAGGTACTCCTGATTCCGGGGCTGGTGCTCTATCCACTGCACCACCTAGCTGCCCCAGAATAATATTATTTCTTAAGGAAAGGAAGATTAATCAACAGAAATTAATTGCTATGAGAGAGAGAGAGACCAAAAGATTCTAGAAACTATCACAACAATCAGTTGGTATAGAGAGATGTCAATCAAGGACAATACTTAGCCTAGACTAGATGTCAGTCAAAGGCAATAACTATTTTTTCCAAGATATGACAGAAGGGGTAGGAGATTTTGAGCAATGTGCTTCATAAAATAATGAGAAACAGTGGAAGGAGCAAATAAGTTTTCACAAAACTTGATGAAAGTTGAACCCAGGTCCCCTGACTTCATAATCAGATGAATATCTAACAGGAAAGGAGCGTAGGCTAATCACGTAATTAAAGTAAGAGATAACTCATGAACATCTAAAGTGTTCCAAAGGTATATACTTATTATTAAGAGATCCCAAAGAAACCATCTAGAATCTTGGAAGATCCTCTTTGGAATATTTGCAAAAGAACATAGACAAAGTGATTCAGAATGAGAAGAAATGAGCAAATGTGTACTAGAGGAAGTGACCACCATATTCACTGTGACATCCCAGACCTATCAGAGTATTGAGGGGTAACAAATAATTGGAAACTGATCAACATGAAGCATTCAACAATTATCACTAAGTACAATGAAGTCATGATGTCTTAAATAAGAGGACACTTGCCTGATTTTAAAAAAAACCCTGAATTTGGAATCAGAGGACCTGTGTTCAGATTAAATACTGAAACTTTTATCTATTAGCTAAGTGACCTTTGACAAGTCATTTTTATCTGCTCTGAGGCCCAGTTTCCTCATTTGTAAAATGAAGAATTTGAACTAGGTTATTTATAACCTCCCTCCCAAAACTCTAAAATTTTGTGATTTTAGGATATTTAAAAGTCCTATGTCTCCATGGTCAATAATGTCATCTTTGTGAAGAAAAACGAATAATGAAAACTTGAAATTACTAGGGGAAAAGATCATATGGAATAAGTAAACATATGAGAAGTCAAATCAACCAGAATTTATTAAGCATTAAATAAATGTCAATCACTGCAAAATTCTGGGAAAGCAAATACAAGAAGAAAGACTATTCCTACCTTCAATGAACTTATATTCTGATGGAGAAGACAATCCATCATATAAAAATATATTGGAAAAAGGTTAAGGTGAGGAAAGATGGGGAGGGAGAACGGGGATAGAAGAAGTTGGAGTGAGGGAAAGCATGATGAAGAAAGACTGGAAAGTAAGGAATGGAACCTGGAGAGGAATGAAGATATGACAGGTCTAAGCACTTTTCTTAAAAATGTAGATTCTGAGAGAATCAGACAATTAGAGGAAGGGACCACAGGGGCATAATGAATTTCTAGTGTGATGGCTTTTGGTCAATGAACTCCAAGGGGGGAAGGCTTCTGTGACATTGTAAAGAAAGCCCATAGAGGCTAGAGTGGAGAGCAAAGAGTAAAGAATTTCATAGAGATTAACTCATTTCATCCTTACAATGATATTTGAAGTGGTTGCTGTAATTGTCCTAATTTTATAGATAAGGCACTGAGGTATAGAATTAAGTAACTTATTCAGGGACATATATGTTATATATGTTGAAAGCAATAATAAAACTCAGGTCTTCCTGACTCTGTCTTGAATTTTAACCATTGATTACCCTGCTATTTTTTAAAGTTCTTGGCAATTAAAATTTTTCTGATGTTTTACTTATACCATTGAATTAGTTGGCAAATCTCCTTTGCATAGATAGGGCAAAGCTAAATGACTTCCTAAACCATCAAAATTGTCCTTTATTGTTGAGATCTGAATTTTAAAACGTTTATAATAACAGCAAATTTGTATAGTAACAATTTTAGCTAATATTTATGTGTTTACTATTTGCCCAACATCGTGCTAAGTATTTTATAATTATTATCTCATTTTATGCTCACAAGAATCCTGGGATGTATTGTCCAAACTTTATAGATAAGGAAACTGAGGCTGAAGAGGGTTAAGTGGCTTGCCCTTGAGTCACACTGCTAACGAGTGTTAAAGTCAGAATTTAAACTCAGGTCTTCCTGACAGCAGGTCCAACTAACTCTCTATCCATTGAGTCACATGCCTGCCTATATTAAGTAGAATTTGTCTTTTTCCTATTTTGAAGAATTAGGAGATTTGCCCATTTCCTATCCTTTATTGTAACATAAAATTTTACATACATTATAAGGAGAAGGGAGGGAAGGGAGAAGCATTTATAAGGGACCTACCATGTGACTAAATGAGCACTGGCACTGGGCTAAATTGGTTGAGTTTTTTAAAATAATTATTATCCCATTTGATCCTAATTGCAACCCTTCAAGGAACATGCTATTATTATTTTGATTTTACAGATTTTACAGATAAGAAAATAGTGGTTAAGTGACTTGCTCAGGACCTCACAACTAGTGTTGTCTGACTGTATCTGAGGTCAGAGTTGAACTCAAGAAAATGAATCTGAGGCATAGAATTAAATGACTTATCCAGGGATACTCAATTTCATATATATATATATATATATATATATATATATCTCCAATGCAATAATCAAACTCAGATCTTCCTGACTTAAAGCCTCTGTTGTACCAGTTTGCTGAATGAAAAAAAAGATAATGTGGAAAAATGGAGGAATCCATTAGCATGACTGAAAAGCAATGATAACAATGTAAGCTGTGCTTTACACTTGAGTGACCTCAACAATTGTTTAGAAACCCCATGAGCAGAAGGCCAGAACTGGGTTACCTTAGTGCCTAAGAGGTGGGAATTCTGAAGAATGGTCCCACACCTCACTTAGAGAATCTGTGTGTCCAGAATGAGAGTTGACCATGTTGCATTTCATGAAATTCTGAAATTGCTTCTTTTCAAGTTTGAGGAGGTGGGGCCCCACCAACTCCCTTCAATACACTGAGGGAAAACCCTGGTATTCAGCTTGTACTCATTAGCTGCCTTTTCATGAGTTTCCAGGGCCAAAGTGACTTTTGCACCTTCTTGAATGGTCTTCAGTTTGCCTCCCTTTCTGTGTGGGATGTTGTAAGGATTAATTAGCTAGTGTGTATAAAACGTCTTCAAGCTGAAAATTGCTGCACAAGAGTGCTAAGTCTTATTAGCTTCTTTAGTCATTAAAGCTGTTTGGACATTTTTGTTATTTTTTTTAACATTTGGAAACCAGGTGATAGTGGCTGATATATATATATATATATATATATATATATTAAACCATGCTAGGGAAAGTTGTCATTCTTTAAAAATACCTATTGTATAAGAACAGATTAAAAATCCAACACTGAGTGTTCTTTTATTGAGAGTTCCTTGTTATCCATTATTGCCCATCTCCAAGGTATTTGTCTGCTTTTCCTGCCAGACTCTTTTAGTAATGCTACAAATCTTGCTGCTGAATATCTGTCCAGAATGTGTCTGATTCCAACAATATTGAATGGTGGTTTTCCTGAAGGATTCAGGACAGATTCATCTCTTTATAAATGAAGACCCTCTCTTTGACAAGAAGCCACTTAAAAAAGGTACTGACTGGAATGAATTATCAGGGGTGCAATGTCTCCATCTCTAGTCATTATTAATAATACAATAGATAGTAATATATCTTGAATGTCTCAGGTGAACCTTGCCTGAAAGCAGAAGAAATATGAGATCACTTAAGTGATCAGTATGACAAGTGAGTGATATCTGTCAGGGGACAAAAGTTCTCTCAACTGTGATAGTAGTGAGGGCTAGTTCAATTTATGGGTGAAGTAGGTAGAAGTCTTTTGATGTGATTTTGGGGGGGTTACTAAAAGGTCTATTGACCCCAAAATATTTTTCTAGAAATAGAAGCCCTCCTTTCCAGAGACACATCAGGAACATAAGTCAGAGGAGTTTGATGGAAGTGGAGGTAGGTACACCCTGTAATTATGTGGAAAGCAATTATATAAATAGAAACAATACACTTGTCATCAGTCTAGAGTAAACTGCTTTCCATTACAATCTCAGGGTGCTAATTGTAAGTAGGTGGTGTAGTGGATAGATGCTAGACTTAGAATCAGGAAGACTAATTTTTATGAGTTCAAATCTGTTATCAGACACTTCCTAGCTGTGTGACCCTGGGCAAATCATTTAAGCTTCTTTGCCTCAGTCTTCTCATCTATAAAATGGGCCGAAGGAAGAAATCCTTAAGTATTTTTTGCCAAGAAAACCCCAGATGGAGTCACAAAGAGTTGATTATAACTGAAACAACTTGATAACAAGGTTTCCAGACTCAAATTATCATCCATAATAGTCATTGTTCTGTTAAGGATGAATCTATTGAAGTATTATTGGAATGCTATTCAAGAAAAATAAATTGAGATCATTTCAAAGACTCAGTAGGAACTCTAGTCATTTTTGAATTCTGCACCTTTCTACCTGTTATATAGCTCTCTGTGGTTTTTTGTTCATGGGGTGCAACCAAAATTCCAAACTTTATAAAGGATGGGATACAAAGAAGATTAGTTCATAAGTTCATAAGATTTGGATGTAGAAGTTCTTTCTGAAACTTCCTTCATCTCAGGACCTAGTTACCATTTACTTTACCACTGCTATTTCCTTATTCTTTTCAACTCTCCTTTTATATAATTTCCTCTCATTAAAAATAAGCTCCTTGATGGGAGGGGGTATCCTTCTCTTTGTTTGTAGTTTCATTCTTGGTGTTCACCATAGTTCCTGGCACATAGATGCTTAATAAATTCTTGTGGTTGTTGTTGACTTTGATGGTCATTTAGCCCAACCCCCTCATTTTTTATATGTACAAGGAAACTAAAACCCGGGGGGGGGGCGGGGAATGTCTTAGCCAAGGTCACAAACTAAAGAAAATGCTTAAAATTCAGAAAGAGGTTTGGTTCTCTGTCCTAATTTAAAGTTTTACATCTCTCTATCTCCAGCCTCTTTACATCTATAAGGCAAAATTTGTTTGAAAGAAATATGTTTTCTGTTGTTGAGCTAATATAGGGAGAGTAAGGGGGGGTGGGTAGAAGGATTTCTTGCAAGTTCTCTATAGCCTTTCTGTGAGATGAGAAAGTGAGAAGGGCCTATAATCTTAATCAGTTATAGACACTAAATTATGTGATGAAGTATCTAGGTATCATAGTAGATAAAAACTTGAGCCTGAAGTTAAGAAGACCTGAGTTAAAATCCAGCCTCAAATATTTACTTAGCCATGTAACTCTGTGCAAGTCACTTCACCTCTGTCTGCTCCAGTTTTCTCAAAGGTAAAATGGGAATAATAATTATAGCTACATCTCAGAGTTGTTGTGAAGAACAATGAGACAATTTTGATATAGTGCTTATCATAGTGCTTGGTACATAGTAGGTATTTCATAAATGTAAAAAGTTCTGATGTCATGCCTTAAAGGGAAAACACAAGAGATACTTTCCTTTTATAATTAACTACACACTACTTCTGTCTCTGCCCCAGCTAGGTAGGAACTGATTCCTGAAATCCATATATTAGGTGCAAGCCACCACTCCATTTCTTCTATTTCCTAAGTCATTCTGTTCCCAGATAAGCCATGAGGAAAACCCTGTTCTTTTTCCCCTTTAGCTGCTCCCTTGAAAATAATAGATTACTTTCTTCACTATTTTAAAGATTTATTGCAAAAGATTATAAGGAAAAGATAAAAGAGAGAAGCAGGATATACTCAGAACTTTAAATAGGTAAGAGTTCTTATGTATTTATTACTTATTCCTAGAACAAAGAATTGGGGGACAAATTCTGCCCTTATATTAGCTTCCTCTTCTCTTTGACATGACTCCTATTGATATTAGCTCATTTCAGTATTTTATTTTTCCTGTGAATTTGTCTGGTAAGGTGGTGGTAGGCTCAGCTTTCATGAATTTACCGTTCATTTGTATATGGGCTTGGTATTCCAGGTCTTCAATAAAGTTTAATACTTTCCTCTTACATTTCCACAGCTTGGGGAAAATCTGTCTTGCAGAACACCTCATTGTAGACCCTCTAAAGTCATTCTTAGGAAATATTTCCTCTTACAATTCCTCCCTTTCTGATACTTACGACCACTTTCCTTCAACTCACAGGAGAGAAAAGACATCTTTTATGTTATCTTTCTTCAGGTTTCCATACCTTACTTTTTTTTAAAAGTCTGTCTTGGGGGCATCTAGGTGGTGCAGTGGATAGACCACTGGCCCTGGAGTCAGGAGGATCTGAGTTCAAATCTAGCCTCAGACACTTAATAATTACCTAGCTGTGTGACCTTGGGACAAGTCACTTAATCTCACTGCCTTAAATAAAGTCTGTCCTAGGTTCTGACTCTTCAGATTTCATTTTTTAAGAAATCAACTTCTTTTCTGCACTGATATGAGAGAATCTTTGCCCTTGACCCTGGAATGCCTTTTTTCTTCCAATTGTTCTATATTGTTAGGTATGTTAGTATGCTATTGAGTATGGTTTCCTCCATTATGATTGTGCCTCTGAAACACTCCAAAGTCACCACCACCACCACTGAATCTGCCCAATTTTTCTTTTCCTCCTTTGGCTAGAATCACACATGTGTAGACAACAAAGGGTCATTAGAAAGAGTTTTGGCACCCATAAATGTTCAGGTGTTTAGGTTTGGACAAATCTTTTATGAGGATTTATGTGAGCTCATGGGCAAAAATCATATGTAATAAGGTTGTAATTGCAACACATATACATACAAGTACATATAAGGTCATAGACCTATACATATAAGATCATGGATTCATTGAATATCAATGGATAGGAAGGTGCACATTTTATTAAGCTGCCCTTACTAGTTAATATTTTTTTTAGGTACACCCAACCTACCACAACTCTCCGTAAAGCTCTGGAGTGTTGTATTCCATTTGAAAGCAGAAGAGTTGTCATCTTTGACCCTAGAATATACCTTACAAATTGGGATTGGCCTCATAAGGTATTTTATCTATGAAAGAGGTAATATAATATTCTCAGTCCTTGAGAAAAAGCTACACCACAGGAAATACACTCAGCTATTTTACTTAGCTAAGTCTGAGGCTCATATTGTGTCCTACATTTATATGTATATGGTGGTGTATTTCTATGTGTTCATATGGTTTTGCTTATAATTATGTATGTATAATTAAAAAAACACATAGTTTGTGAAATTTATACCTTTAGGGGGTAGATCATCTGGAGATAGTTCTAGGCCAGAACCAAAATAATGAACCATTACAGAGATAGAAAAACTATCTTACCATCACATACAACATGTAAATAATGTGATGGAATGATCTGGAGCCATTCCATATTTACAAAGATTTCACAGTCTTTATATCTTAGCATAAGAGTGAGAGTAATACATCAAAATCCCCAAAGGAAGTTCAGATAATGGAATGTCACCCTTTGGACCCCCTAGATCTTACATATACTTTTTTTAACATTCTAGACTTCCAAACTACCACCCTCTCCTGACTCCCAAACAAATAAGTCAGTTTACAAAATCTAATATCATTGATTGCCAATTCTGCAATGGGAATTCAATGAAGCCTTGATGTGAGAGCTATGCTGCTGTCTTTCCTTTATTGAAATCTGCTCGTTTATTTCTGTTTGATATACCTTTGATATATTTTGCCTATCTGACAAAAATTGCACAACCAATATTACTATCCCTTGAAAAGAACTCAGTGACCCCTTATTATTCATGAGATTAAATTCAGATGCCTTACTATAACATTTAAGATAATTTACTTGGTCGGCCTTATTTCATATCACTGCCTTTCATGAATCATATATTTTTTCAGCTTAGCTGAACTGTTATGATGAGGAATGGGATGCTTACATGAAGAGAGATAACTGAACCTCACTTCTGAAAAATTGGAAGAGGCTGGTTCAGATAAGATTCATTTTTTTTTGGCTCAAATGCTTCATAGTGAATCACTAATGACTTTGCTGACTCTGTGCACTTATGCATTGTTGACCATGAGGCCTAAAATCAACCAACCAATCAACAACAATTTATTAAGCACCTATCAATTGTCAGTCACTCTGCTAGATGCTGGGAATACAAAGATTAAGAAATGAAATGTTCTTTATTCTCTAGGAACTTCACCTTTGTTGAAATTCCCTTTTTCTTCAGGGTTCAGCTCAAGCATCATCTCTTCTATGAAGTTTTTTTGGGTTCCTGCTTGTCTTTATCCCCAACTGAAAATAATTTCTCCCTTCTCAGATTTGTTCCAGAGAACTTTGACTGACTCTCTCTTTTGTGCATCTCATATTTTGTCTTTTAATAGATTTTTTGAATACATGTTGCACATTCTTCTCTCTCTGTAAATTGATAAATTCTTTCAGGATAGGGACTATGTAATTTTCATCTCAATATTTCCACTTCCAAGAACAGTTCCTCATACATAGTGGGCCACTGAATAAGCAGTTGTCAAGCTGAATTGAATCAAATTAAGAGCAATGATAGTGTCCTTGACCACATTGTTTGTTTCCCACTGGCAGCTCAGTGCTGACATTGTACCTATTGAATATGTATTGAATTGAGCATTCTAAACTTTGGCGAGTAGGATGTCAAACTGCCATTCATTTTTGTTGGAAACTATTTAAGAAACACTAATTTTGGCAGAGAGGTTCTTTTGCTTTTTAAATGCTGCATAATTGCTTTAAATTAATCCCCCTTTGTTCTCTATGTCTATGGAGAAATAAAAACAACTAGGTTCACATTTTGGAATGATAGATTTATTGTTCATAAAGAAGAACTTGTAGAACTTAAGTTTGTTAGGCATTCCAATGAATAAAGAAAATTGTGAATTTTTTTCTTAGAATTGTTTTCAAATAGATAACCCACTCAGCTAATGTTGGGGGGGGTATATTGAGAAGGCAGTAGGAAAGATTAAAGGAACTAATAAAGTAAATGTAATTATTACTGTTATAGTAGTACCTTAACATCTCCCCAGATGTTAATCATTCTCTTAAATGAGTACATGATACTTATTCCATGATACTTATAAGATGTCTTTTAATCTAGAAATATCATTATTAGAAATAGGCAGTATGGAACAGTAGAAAGATGACTGTACTTAGAAGATTGGGGGTTCCAATTTGACTTCTGTCACTAACTAATCAAATGAAAGTGGACAATGGTGGCCCCTTTCTCTGGGTCTCTGGACCATTTTTTTTGGAAATGTTTTAGGATCTTAGAAATTTCTTTGGAAGAGGAAAAAAAGTCTAATTCTAAAAAAATAGACTTTTTACATCATAGAATCATTAAATTGAGAAATGTAAAATGCTTAACTTGAAAGCCCTCTTGGCAAGAGTGGGAATTTAGGAGGATATATCTGGATCATAATGTACAATCAGGTCTCTAGTGGGGGCAAGACACACATGAGGCTGCCATCGGATAGTCATGCTCTTGGTCTTTTTCATGGCAATGAAAAATGACCTGCCCAAAGTCCCACAGCTAGGTAATTATTAAGTGCCTGAGGTCAAATTTGAACTCAGGTCCTTCCAACTTTTGGGCTGGTGCTCTATCCACTGTGTCACTGCAGTGTCCAAATCGGACCTCAGGCACTTGACTCTACCTAGCTGTTTGAACTTGAACAAGTCACTTAACCTTGATTGCCTCACATCCAGGGCTATCTCCAGTCGTTCTGATTTATATCTGGCCATTGGACCCAGATGGCTCTGGAGAAGAAAGTGAGACTGGTGACTTAGCACAGCCCCACACCACCACCCCAACTCAAATCAAACTCATGTCCTTGTCATGACCTCACCTCCCCTGAAGCCGTGGTCCTCTTCAAGAATGAAGGACAAACATGATTATGTTCTTGGGTAAGATGCTTTTGAAACCATGGAAGGAGGAGAAAGAGAGTTGATAATTATGATAAAGATGGCTTTTTACTCTGGTCATGCCAATATCTTAGACACTCATTATGTCAGATGATAATGTGTCTAAGACTAGACAAAACCACAATGGACTTAAACTTTTTCCCTGGAAGACATTAGGCTTTATAGCAACTCTTGTTAACCTTATTATGTTAGTAATGTTTAAATGAGATCACAGCTTTGCATATGGACATCAAACTCTCTAGCACTCTGCTTGGATCTATTTGTGCATTTGCAATGCATAAGTAAGGCATGAGTATAGAACTAAGTGAGAAGTTTTGCTATAAATCAACAAAGTCAATATAAATGCTATGACATTTTGTAGAGACTTGGTTAATAATCACTGGAGTAATAATGAGGTTGTTTTCAGATTTGGGGGCCTAACCCTATTTACTCCTTAGATGATATACTGATATTTTGTGTTTATAGATTTGTTGAGTCATACAAGATGGGAATGCTTTGTGTAAAGAATACAAATTGACTTGTCACTAATGTTACTAATGTTCTCCTCTTCTACTAATAAAGATGTTCTGCCTTCTGTTAAGAAAGATGGAATTAGGCTGGTAAAGTGCTTTCCTAATTAATTACTCATCATGAAGCATTTGAACTAATAAATATTGATTTTATTCTGACCAACCCCCTTTCCAGTTTTATAATGAAGCTAGAGTTTCAGTCATTTTTCTTGATGTACTTTGTTGTATTCATCATATTAACAATAGTGTGTCTCATCTACTTATGTTTCTTTTGTGTTTAATTCTTGAAGCCAGATTATGATGATAATGCTCATAATGACAAATAATGATCATTATCATCATCATCATTCTTGATGTCTTATTCTTATCTTTTTTGATACAGTTCAGATCAAGATGATCCTGACACAAGTTTCTGTGCTGCTATGTTTCTACTCCATGTTCTAAACACTATTACATAAGTAGTTAAAATTATTGCATTCCATAGTTGAGTAAATAATTGGATAAAGATTCCTCAGAATGAAAAAGCTAATCTTTTTCTCATACAGCCCTATAGTTTTATGTAAGTTTAATAAATTCTTTCTCTGGTTCAGTCTCAATAAAATTCTAGAAGTAGACAGAACAATCAGGCAGCTGAAAAACCATAGGTAGAGGGTTGACCCTATAGTCAGGAAGACCTGGAATCAAATTCAGTCTCAGACACTTACTAGCTGTGTGATTACAGGCAAGTCACTTAATCTGTCTGACTCAGTTTCCTCAACTGTAAAATGGGGGGGGTCAAAATGATACCTATCTCATAAGGGTACTGAATAGATCAAGTATTATAGCTATGAAATATAGCACAGGGCCTTGCATATGGTTGGAGCTTAATAAATGCTTTCTCTCCTTTCTCTTCTGAAGGACATTATCCCTTCTTGGCCACTCTTGTTCTATATGTGTTGTCTACCTACATCATATCATAGACTCCTTGTCTTCTCTTTTAAATTAGAACCCCAGTTCCTAGCATTTTATATATGTAAGTACTTCACAAATATGTTTGTTTTCATTTATGTATTCATTCATTAAATTGCATCTTGGAGCTTTTTTGGTATACTCTTTTTGTTTTCCAAACAATAGGTTGTTTTCTCAAATTTAAAATTTTTTGAATGGTACATGAGTCTATGTTTTGCATAAAGTATGTAAACATAATTGTTTCATGTTTGAAGGTTACACTGGTTTTTCATCCTTTTGGAATAGACATGATGTCGTCTATTAAGAAAGGTAAGATTAGGGGGTGGCTAGGTGGCGGCTAAGTGGTGCAGTGGATAGAGCACCAGCCCTGGAGTCAGGAGGACCTGAGTTCAAATCTGGCCTCAGATACTTAATAATTACCTAGCTGTGTGGCCTTGGGCAAGCCACTTAACCCCATTGCCTTGCAAAAAAAAGAAAGGTAAGATTAGGTATATTTTTAAAGGGAGCTAGTAAAGTGTTTTAATAGTAATTAGTGCTCCAATGTAAACTATTTGAACCAATCATTTTGTCTCTCATTTAGATGTGCTACTGTACAGCTTTGCAGAGATGCTCAAGTTTGATGCCTTCCCTGATATAGCTAATTCTTTCTTGAATTTTAATAATCTATCTGTATAATTGTTTTTCTTTCTTTATTCAACTTCTATTTTTGTTGTACTTGATTTCTTATAATCCTATAGATAATCAGTTTCCTCACCTTCCTTCACTGATGGTTCTGTATTGCCACTGATTTCTCTACTGCTCATCTCTATAACAAATTTTTTGATTGATAATGAACTGTTTGTTCTTTGTGCTGTTATAAGTCCTTGAATAATTTTTAACCAATTTTAAACTAATTTTTGATTTTTTTACTTTTAGCTTTTGATTAAGGTAATCCAGAATTTCTAGGTTACTTCTACTTTCCTCATCCCTTTGTGTACATGTCTTTTTTTTCTTGCTTTTAATTGGGTGTCAGTCCCTTCATGTTTTCTAATGCACACAGCCTTTATTTAAGTAATGTTCCAATGACTGTCTAAAGTTCTCCAGTAACTTTCCTCAAGCTGTTTCTGTCATGATGGTGTTTGACACCTATCCTTGATAGGTCCATCTTTCCTTCTGTGATTCTTACCCTGGTCAGAATTGCTACTGCATATACTGGCTATCTGCACATCCTAAAATATTCTTTTACTTTATTTAAGATAAAAGTTATATGCTATGATATACTAACTTTTAAAAGTTACTTTAAAATGCTATATTATTCTGCTTATTGCATTCAGGCTGTCAAACTTTCTAGCATCCTAGTTTAACTATGTCCATTTTCTTTACAAAATAATTAGATACTTGCCTGCTATTTTCCTTTCCTATTTCATTACTAGGTTTAATTCCTAGAGTCTTCATTAAGCAAATATTCAATGGTCTGGAGATGTTTGACTTTTTCCTCTTTAGGTTTTAGTTGTTACTTTATTTTATCTCTTTTAAAATCTAATATAAGCTTAGATGTATACTGGTGCTGTACTACTTATATGTATGACTGAGGGTAACACTGACAAAAAGCAATATTAAGCCCTTTTATAGCTAGTGATATGTTTCTGATTTTATTCTGAGATAGTACTGGCAAGGAATGAAGGAAAGAGAGGGAAGAAGAAAGGAAGGGAGGAAGGAAAGAAGGAAAGAAGAAGGAAGGAAAGACAGGAGGAAGGAGAAAAGAAATAAGTAAGGGAAAGAAGGGAGGAAGGAAGGAAAGAATGAAGCAAAGAGGGAAAATAAGGAAAGGAGGAAGAGAAGAAGGGAAGGAGAAAAAATAAGAAAGGGTATTTATGATATGCTTGTTTTGAGTAACACACTGGGGATACAAATATAAAAAATGTCTGCCTTTAAGGAGCTCATATTCTAATGGGGAGACAACTCAGCTAGGTGGAATCAGTGATGAGGTAGATGGGAAGGTCTAGTGGTTTGGATGACAGGTAATTCAGTTTGGCTGAATGTGGAGGAGATAAAAAGGTGATATGCAAAAACTTTTTTAGAGTAATAAGACAATAATGTGTCACCAATAATATAGCACTTTATGGTTCATAAAGCATTTTATGCATTTTCTTTACTGTATCTTCACAATAACCCTGTGAAGTAGGAAGTGGTGTTATACCCATTTTGGGTGTTGGGAGATATTGAGAAAACCTAAGGGTAAATGACAGCTGGTAAATGACTGGGACAGGATTCAAATGCAGGTCTTCCTAACTACAAATCCAATGTGCTATCCAATATACCACAGTATGTGGTAATTTTAATTGACAAAACCATATCCATTTCTGAGGTGAAGCCATCTGTCAGTGCCAAGAAATCCTAAGGAAGGGTCAAAATGGTAGAGGCAATTGCCAAGCCTATACTGGAGCTACTCCCCTGGACAGTGGTGGAGGTTTGGCTGGAGACCAGTGGCCTATGGGGACAGTGCTTATTTCCAGAGCTTTGGGGACAGGGATCTGATTTGTCTCCATTGGTACCTATGAGAAGGTGGTACTCAGGTACTTTGCATTAAATGCCCTATGATAGAATTTTATCTAGTTTTCCCATTGCTATTTAGTTCTATTTTATTCTATTTTTAATAACTGTTCTTGAATCTTTGTGGACGGAATGAATGAATGAATAAATTAATTAATTAAGTATTTATTAAGTATTTACCATGTGCCAGGCAATATATTAGGCATCAAGAATACAAACACAAAAATGAATTTGTCTTTTTTCCTCAAGGAACATTCCTTCTATCTGAGGAGATGACATGAGCTTATTTAAAAACATACAAAATCTAAGCAAAGTTGGTAAAAGGTAATTTTATTAGGAAGGCATGAGCCACTATTAAGAGACCAGAATGAGAATGTAACTTAGCAAAGAAATTAAATAAAAACTCTTCCCACTTCTCTAGAGAAAATTTCCTTAATTTAACTGAGAAGTCTACAAGATTCTCTTTCTCTTTCCACCTCTCCCCAACATTTTGGAGGAAAAATTATCTAAAAATTAAAGTATATGATTTTATCTATGAGTGCCCATAATCTCTTTTGGTCTCTATTTTTAAATCTTCTCCTTTTATCTTTTCTTTCTTCTAGAACTCTTGAGAGAATGATAGGTTGATGGGATGGAGTAGGTAGAATAGCATTAGTATTAATGTTATCCTTGGGGTAAAAGTATATAATATTGCATATATCCAATCACATGGCCTAAGAAGGAATTATTGATTACTCATGGGCTATTGTAACTTCTTCATGAGTTTCCCACAATTTCAATGAGGTGAATTAGTGCATTTATTACCTTGAAGGCTTGTTCAGGAATCTGTGAAGATCTTTTACCTATATATGTTGCGATATAGGCACAAGATATAAAAGTATATATATTTATATATAAATAAACTATAAACCAAAAATAAACTAATATTTTTAGTCTTCTCACAAGGACTGGTCATAAGTCCAGCAACAGGTGTGCTAGGTACATGAAACACAACTGTAAATGCCTTCAACTCAGAGAAACCAGATCACTTCTGTCAAATTCTCAAGAAAAGTATTTTATCCAAAGAAGATTTTTTTTTCTCCATTAAAACATATTAGTCTATAATTACACCTATTAGACTTGTTATAAAAAAGAAGCTATATGAACAGAAATAGGCATGTTAATAAAAATAATAATAAAACTTAATGATAGATAATAATAAACTTCTAACTTCTCTCTGCATCAGGTTATGCAGATGTATCTTCCATTTTGCGGGATTGCCATAGCTAATGCTCAACTATTTGCTGCCTCAAGGAAGGAGTATGACAGAAGCAGGGTAAGTAAAAAAACAGATCTATTGACAAGTCTCATATCTTTATTTCCTTCAAGTTCTTATGAGTAATTTCATTTTTAAAAAATAGCAGATGATCTTTGGATGGGCCAAGAATATTTTATTTCAAAATAATTTATGTATAATCCTTCAAGTATGTGGCTGATGATACCCTTCAGGCTTAACTAGAGATGGATACAAATAAATGACTTTGATGTTACTTCCTGATGGTGCCAATTTCATGGTTTTATTTCATAAGGAAAATTAATTTGAAATCCAAGCTGTAAAACAGGAGTTATATTCTTGCAGGCTTTAGGTTTATAATGGTAATAAAACTTGAAAATTTCATAGTACTTTCAAAGATCTCCAGGCTCTTGACCAATGTGATTTAAATAGACCTCACAGATTTTTCTTTTTATTGAACCTTTTTTTTTGCTGAAGCAATACTGTTAAATTTCATAAAATGTGTGGCATATGCTTGATACAAATAGTCCTACATTTTAAAGATTTGCAAGTAGATAAATTGGGACAGAGAAGTTAAACAATTGTTTTTAGATCATTCTAGAAGGCATTTGTGTCATTAAAGAGAGATTAGATGTTTTTGTAACCAATGTGATGTATTAAGGATAGACTTAGAGTCACAATGCTGGATTCCAAGTCCTACTCTGTCTTTTATTATGTGAATTGGGGTAAGTCACTTCTCTGGGCCTCAATTTTTTTCATTTGCTAAAAATGAAAGAAAAAGATTTGGACAAGATGTTTTCTAAAGTCTCTTCTAGCTCTAAATCTATGATATACTATGAACTATTTTAAACAAATTAATTACCCAGGTCTGATAAAGAACCATTTGGCAGATATTTTCATTGAATTAATTATCTACTTGACAGAATTGAAAAACATTGATTGATGATTTTATTGGTTATGAAGACATATTTTTCATAGAAGCACAAGCTTTCCATGTCCTCCTTCCATTCTGTGATTACTCTGAGTTGTTAATTTGAATTTTTTTTTATCCCTTCTTAGTTGTTACAATTTGTACTTTGAAACATAAAATGGCCATAATGGGATTTACTGGTGTAAAATCTGAATCAGGTCCAATTTTTCTTTAGAAAAGCTACTTACAAGTCTCAAAGTCTTTCTTTTTACAGTTATAACAACATAGGAAACTGAATGGTTGTTGGATAAAACAGATTAATGCAGAAAGTTAACATGGATTATTAAAGAGAAAAGATGATTTTGCAAAATAACAAGCATTTAAAAGATCTTGATTGTCAGCCTATTTACTTCAATGATCCATTTTACTTTACTTGTATAGACTCAGCCACAGGGACCAGAGTAATTTCTTCTATTACTTTAGCACTTCAAGAATCTGTGGTTACTCCCTTCATGGTCTAACTCATGATAAAAGCAATAATTAACACTCACCTTTTATAGAATTCTTTACAGTTTACAAATCAGTCCCTCATAACAAACCTGTCACATAGAAAGTCCAAGTATTACTTGTTTCCATTTGATAAAGAAATTCAAGCTTAGAGGCTATGGCTTGTCCAAAGTCACTCATCTAATATATATATTGGTGTATTTTAGGTTCTTTGATTCCAAGTACAGTAATTTTTTTACTATACTAGTCTTTATGAGTTACTGTTTTCAGAAAAGAAAAGTGAGAGTGGCAAATTTTCTAGGCATAAATCTCTATGAAGGTAGATCCTAGGATGTCAGACTTACAGGTTATCACAGGACTGTATTTTAAGTACTTATAGCAGAATAAAACTTGTGAGATCTAAAACTCTACCAGCATAGCCTTTGAGAACCTAAGGCCTCAGAGTAGAACTTTGAGTGAAAATACTTTTATTTATATTTGCATATACCATTCAATATTGAATATATATAAAACATCAATGGGCTTTATTTCAGTGAGATTCATATTTGAAAATGACCCAGATGGGTTACATTTAACATGACTTACAATTCATGGAGAAGTGGGAAAACTATAAGAATGTTGGGATATTAAATGCCTTGAAATGGCTATTTTTTAAGTTTGGCAGTGCAGGATTCTATGTAGCTTATTCTTACAAGGGCTTTGTGTGGAAAATGTTACCCAGGATTTCTGGTTCATGTTCAATTAATCTTTTGAACTGGACTGTATTCTTGAATTCATTGACCTATCTCAGGGCTGTCCAAAATGCGACCTCCAGGGCGATTTTATGCAGCCTGCCTGTGAGTTTACTGTGGCTTTAGTTAAGGGAGAGCTACCACAGAACTCTCACTAAAATGGCAAATCAAAATATATTGTCTATTGTTTTAATAAACATTTTTAAAAGTAGGTTGGACAGCCCTGGCCTATCTCATTAAAATTCTTTCCAATCTAAATAGACTTAGAGAAATTTTCAAATGTTTAACATTTCAAAACAATTCATGCATTTTTTTCAAAACAGCTCATTCATTTTTTAATTGAAAATATACTTTTGTTGCTGTGATCAAAGGTGGAGTAATTTTTAATGTTAATGCAAAATGTTGTGATATACAACAGTATATATTTACTTACATCATCTGATTTGGAAAACTCATTAAACACATTTATTAGAAGTCAATTGGGGTTGAGCATCATATCAGAATATAAAGAAACACACATTCTTTTTGTTAAATCCTTAAATATTATCACTCATGACATGTTTTTATTTTAATCTGTTTTTTAAAATCTGATGTTCATGATGAGTATATGGAATGAAATTCGTTGTTCAAATCCCTGAACAATATCACTTCACATTGAAATCTGTGGTTAAAAACTCTAGCTACATTATTATTTTAATATAAAGGAATTAAGAAAGTCCTACTGGATAGAAGATTGTAGTATAATCTTTGGTTCTAAATTTTGAAATATGATTTTCCTTTGTAATAAATGTACAGTGTATTTTATTGTTTTCACCAAACTTTCTCTTATTAGGGATCCATTTTCTAAATTAAACACTAGCATTAACTGGACATTCTGGGAAGCAGAGTGATATGGAACAGTACACACTTTTTCCTGCAGAATATAATTTATATTTAATTGGACAGGAATATGTATAGTAATAGGTGTAATAATATGCATAAGATACTTTTTAGGTGCTAGAGTTATACAAATATGAAAAATAATTTAGTCTCCTGAAATCAAGCATCTATAGTCTAGTGGGGTAATAAATTATGTTTGCAAATAATTACAATATGGGGATGAATATGATAGAGAGGAAGCCAAACCATTAACTGTGATAAACATATCATTTGATAGCCCATCTTTGTACAAACTGTGTTCCCCATGTCTGGAATGCACATTCTTCTTATTTTGTCCCTTAGAATGCTTAGCTTCCTTCTCTTAAGGCTCAACTCAGGTTCTGTATCCTTTGAGCTGACTTCCTCCCTGTGTTTCCAACACTATCTCTTGTTCAGTGTTCTCCACTCTGAAATCAATTTCAAATGATTGGTACTAAACTATTTACATTTTGTTCCGCCCCCCCCCCCCCCCAGAGAGTATAAACTTCCCGAAAATGAGAACTGTTTTTATTTTTGTTGTCATACTCCCAGTGTTTGGTATGGCATCTTACAACTACTTATTGCATGTTGAATGTCTTTTTCAGTTCATGGTGCCAGACGTATGTTAATAAAAATGAGGCTCTAGATTTTGAACAGCAGGACAATACTTATTGCCAATGGGAAATAAATGACTTATTTCTTGTATTTTTAAACATTAATATTTCATATTAATAATTCAATAGGTTTTATGACTTTTAAATTAGTGTGATTATAGAGGAATTATGAGTCTGTTATTGATAAAAATGGTGACTTTTTCAGTTGATTTATGAAATATTAGTATGGGAGAAGGAATTTCTAGACTGAAGACCATATGATTCTTGCTTCATAGAATGCTATTGTCATTGTAGCCTTGTAATATAAAAGGATAATTTATCTAACAAGATATTGGATATATCTAATGAACTAAGAAAGATTTTAGGAGTTTTGGAGAAGTCATATATTCTTTTAGCAAAAGAACTCCATGTTCTAAAAAGCCTTCTATTTCATAAATTATGATCCTATATGAAACATTATTTTATAGATTTGGAATTTCTTTCTAGTAGAGTATTCTGGTAGTTCTGCATCCACAAAATTCAATTTCTTTCATCTTATATAGGCTCTGCTGGAAGTGGTTAATGATCTCTTTGAAGAACAAACTGACCTGGAGAAAATTGTTAAGAAAATCATGCACCGGGCCCAGACTCTGTTAAAATGTGAGCGCTGCTCAGTTTTGCTCCTAGAGGACATTGAATCACCTGTAAGTGCCTTCTGGATTCCGTATAGATTTGAGCAGATATTTTAATGGAGTAAAACTTGGGTTATTTGCAATTGAGTTCATTTTCCTGAGCCTTGAATCACTTTCTTCATAATGACACTATATTTGAGAAAATGTAGTCTTACCACAGGACAATCCATAGCAAAAACTATTGAGGGAACTTTGCTTACAAAGTGAATTTTTAGTTTGGTCAAAATTATGTCATTTCCTTGAGGATTTTTTGTTTGTTTGCTTGTTTATTTTTGGCAAAGCAATGGGGTTAGGTGACTTGTCCAAGGTCACATGGCTAAGTATTAAGTGTCTGAGGTTATATTTGAACTCACGTCATCCTGACTCCAGGGCCAATGTTCTTTCCACTGCTCTACCTAGCTGCCCCTGCTTGGGGTTTTAAAATACTTCCCCTTTGAGGTATCTACTTGAGGAACTGGTGTTGCTCTTAAGTTCTGGAATTATAGCCCAGGGATGGAAGGAATGGGGGGAAGAAAAGGAGGTCTGGACAATTATTAAATGAGTTCACTTTTCCTACTGAGAGAGAGAAAATTGGATGAATAGAAGGCCTGGTACTACATTCAACACTGCATATTGATGAAGAATGCTGCCTCAGCTATGTCTGAAAAGAATGGCTTTTTACAAGGGTCTCTTACCCCAATGCTACATTCCAAGAGCTCAGTGATTTTCTGACCTTATTGTTATTTCACAGTCCTATGGGTCTGTCAGACCAATTCTCATCACTTCTCTTTAGGCCCCTTTGGCTCACTTATGCATTACTTCCTTTTCTTTGCTTAGCCAAGTAAAACA
Organism: Macrotis lagotis; assembly: GCF_037893015.1. Taxonomy (NCBI): domain Eukaryota; kingdom Metazoa; phylum Chordata; class Mammalia; order Peramelemorphia; family Peramelidae; genus Macrotis; species Macrotis lagotis. Next base: position 683,808,217 of record NC_133658.1, read on the forward strand.
AATATATGCATTTTAATCTCCTAAGGCAATGGTATCTACTAGTTATCCTTTCATGAGGCTGTCATTGTTGCTTGCTTTAAAAAAATTAAAGTTACACCTTGCCTTCTTGACCAGACAGGGACTACTCAAGGCCAGATATTATCCACAACTGATGCAAGATATCCCATACTTGATAGGCAAGAAAGCTTTAACCTATGCCAATTCAGACCTGAGCTGCTCTACTCCTCATTAGGTAATATGATAGCACTTCTGCTCTTAGGGGCTCACCATGTTGATACCAGACTTAGTGTAGAAACCTTATAGGCACAGCAGCTCAGATATTCAAAGCTCAAACCATCTGCTACCTTCAGCCTTCCTGATAAATGGCATTACAAGGGTGTGTTGCCATCTCACTCCTTCCTCAATGTTGTCTGTTTTGTGTGTTGCCCAAGACTCAGTGGTTATTTTCTGTGTGGGCAAATTTGGCAGCTACATAATGATGCCTATACCTGTGGGGAGTGAGGGGAGAAATCTGCAGATTCAGCACTTGGTCATGTGGCTTCCTTAGCTACCAGGTCATTTCACTAGTGACTGAGGAGCCTGTGGATAGTGGGGTAAAATGCAGACATGAAGCAGGTAGAAGGCCTTTTTTCCCCTTGGATCATCCTGCAGTGATGTCTCTATCAAGGAGAGAATTAAATCCACTGTTTTAAGTTATCTATGCCTACCTTATTTGAGTGTTATGAGACTCACTTTCAGATTTTATCAAGGGTCTTTGCCTCCTGGATAAAAACAGCTCCATAAATGTACAACAATAATAAAATTAATTATTTTCATCAATCTAACAACAGAGAAGTTAAATTGTCTAAGCTATTGGTAGCAATTTAATATCCTTGCTGAGAACTCTCTTTAAAGAGCTAGAATAGTCTAGCAATTAAGAGCCCCTCCAATGTCCCATCGAGATCTATATTTGACTGCACTTTGTTTAGAAAAGATAATTACTTTTGGACTTCAGAATTATTTTCCTCAGAGCATAGCAACACTTACAGGAAAGTTTTGAGTTTTCGTTGAAACTCAAGAACTGAGGTTCACAAAAATCTTTTTAAAATACGTATATTAGATGTATATGTTCAAAGCTGCCTTCTTCTATAAGGAACTTGCCCTTCTATCTAATCTATAATAAATTGCCTTGGAAAGCAATGACTCACAGAATTTTATTGAGAGCCTAACATTTAAAAAGTGAAATTTTTGCTAAAAAATGCAGATATAAAAAGTTCAATGCTTTAAGGCTTTTGAGCACAAAAGGCAAGCAACCAGTTTTTTTTAAAGTTAGCTGTGAAACTGCTCTCAAATAAAATTGTGCTGATTTCATCAAGCCCCAGAATATTGCTAAGCTTCCTAAATGAGATTGGTAATCATTCAAAAAATGTTGACTTACCTATCTGTATTAGAAAGGCCAAATGGGGAAAGAATTCTTATTGTTGAAACTATAATGTACAGTTGAACAGATAGACTTATCCATCAATATAAGTATCTTAAATAGACATTGCAGAAATAAGAGATTGGGGCCATAATTGAATAGGGGGAAGAGAGCAGAACTGAATTGTTTTTAGGAAATTTCAGGGATCTTTTGGTTTCTCCCTGAAACAAAGGCCCATATTTTTTAATACCAACATTATTCTTCTAATGTAGAATGGTTAGGCATCATTGAACCTTGTAATTCTCAAAGAATTGAAGATCATCCAAAGGGTGTTGAAGCAGCATTTATTTTCCCAATCATGTTAGTTTTGTCCGACTCTTCCTGATCCCATTTGGAGTTTTCTTAACAAAGATATTTTAGTGGTTTGCCATGCCTTTTGTGTATTGAGATGGATAGACATTTGGATGAAAATTAACTAGTCAGTGAATAAATAGCACATTGCCTTTGTTAAACTCCTTTCTCTCCTTGCTTATTGTTTCTTCTCTACTGCCAGAAACATTCTCATGATTCCCTCATCCTCAAAAAACCCTCACTTTATCCTTCCATACCCCTTAGCTATTATGCTGTCATCTTTCATCCTTTTTGTGGCTAAACGTCCTGAGGTCAATTTACAATTCATTTCCTTTTCTTTTTCCTCTCTCCTTAACTCTCCATGGTCTGACTTCTGACCACTTCATTCAACTGAAATTACCCACTTCAAAGTTACTAAAACTCTTTAAAATTACCAAATCACATGGTATTTTCTTAGATCTCATTTCTTGACTCCTCTGAAGTCTTTGACATTGTCAATCATCCTTTTCTCCTGGAAACTTTCTCCTCTAGGTTTTCTCACCATTCCTTGTTCTACTCCAACCTGTCTGACTGCCTCCTTCTTCTCAGTTTTCTTTGCTGAATCTTCTTTTAGGGTTAGGGTTAGGATTAGCCCTCAAGGTTCTCTCTGAGTCCCTTTTCTTCTCCCTCTATATTGTTTCCCTTAGTAATCTCAACAAATTCTGTTTATTGAATTTTTATCTCAGTACCAATGACTCAGATCTATTTATTCAGTCCTAACCTCTATTCTTGTATCTCCAATTGCTGGTTAGACATTTCAAATTGGTTGTCTCAAGGACAACTCAAATTTAACATCTTTAAAACTGCAAACATCTCACCACTTACCTCCCTCCCTTTACTCAGATTGTCCCTTAATGAACTTCCCAATTATTTTTGAGGATACTGCAATCCTCCCTGTCACCCAGGCTCACAACTTAAGTGTAATCTCAGCCCTCATTCTTTCATGCCCCTCCATATCCAATCTGTTGCCAAGTCTTTTCAATTTTACTTTCATAACATCTCTTATATACACTTCCCTCTTCCTCTCTAATACTTCCACTACTCAAATCTAGGCCATCATCATCTCTTGCCTGGACTATTACAATAGCCTTCTGGTTGATATCCCTGTCTCAAGTATCTCCCCACTTCAATCTGTTCTCCATTCAGCTATCAAAGTGACCATACTAAAGTGAAGGTTTGACCATATCAGACAACTCTTTCCCTCCATTCAATAATCTTCAGTGACTCTCTATCATCTCCAACATCAAATAAAAAAAAACTTTTGAGTTCAAAGGACAATATAACTTGCTCTTTTCATATCTTTACAGTTCTCTTATACTTTAATCTTATACTTTACTCTCTTCATACTCTGTGATCCAGTGACACTGGCCTCCTGACTGCTCACATTTCCTATCATGACCATGCATTTTGTCCCCATTCCTGGAATTTTCTCCCTTTCCATTTCCATCTCCTGATGTCTCTGACTTTCTTCAAAACCCACCTAAAATCCCACCTTTTACCTTTCCCAATCCCCCTTAATTCTATAAATAATCTGATGATTATTTATAATTTGTATGTATATTCTTTGAATATAATTGTTTGAATGTTGTCTCTTCGTTAGACTGTCAGCTTCTTGAGAACAGAGGTTGTTTTTCCTCCTTTCTATGTAAGACGGTGCTTGTTACATAGTAGGCACTTTAATAATTGCTTATTGATGATTGATTTATTCAGTGTCACACAACCAGTAGGTGCTAATGGGGAGAACCCAGACTCTTCTAACACTGAGACCAGTTTTTTGTCTAGTAGCCATAAATATAAATGGGAAATGCCGATTAGCTCTTTCATTCTCTTGTCCAAAGCAAGATTTATCCCCTTGTCCTCTCAAGTGTTTTCTCCAGCTTAGTTTAAGTGAATCAGGGAATGATGTTTCCCCCAGACAAGAGATTGTCAAATAGATATCAATATTAGGAAATATTTTTTCATCTTAGCTTCATTTTCCTTGGGCTCAATATTTTTCTTTTCCACATCTATTTAGTCTAAGTAACTCCTATCACTTCTTTTTTAGTCTCTTTCTGTTCTGCTTAGTCAGGAAAGGCAAATTCAAGGCTTTCTAATCTTCTTTAAGATCTTGTTCATGATATCATTGTTTCATGAGCTGCAATGATTGCCACCAGCTTTGTGCTCCCCCTTAAATTCTGGAAGAATTTGCTACTTTGTGTGGTATCATGAGGGTAATTTAGACCTTTTTTTTGGATCACAGTTTCCAGGCTTAACTTACCAGCACCCCCTTTTCATTTTCTCAGATTTGGACTTCCTCTTATCCAGGTCCTGCCAGAGGTGAACAGCTTTCTAATTTTCTCCTGCCAGGATGAGTTTGAAATTTAAACCCAATCTTTCTTTAGGTTTTCAATAGATTTTCCCCCTCTCTCCCAGGAACTATAGGGAACCATAGAGAAGTTTTAAGATAACAGACAAAATTTTAAAAAAATCACAAAGTGAAGTAAAAAAATCTAACCTAAGACTTTCATTTCAGTGCAGAGGGAATAGATACAGAGGTTTCTCAGCTCCTCTCTATTGACTGACCCATTTTAAGCTAGTTCTTCTCCCCAGCATCAGTTAGACTCAACTGAATGTAATTATAGCCCCCAGGTTTGCAGATGGCAATAGATACACTTAGGGAAAGCAGCTATGTTTCTTCTCCTTTCAGAATCTATTTCCCATTCTTATCTCCAAGTGAAGAACGTCTGATTTACCAAGGAAACATCATTATATGGCACCTCAGCTATTTCTTTCATTGACATGAAGCTTTCCTGCAAGGACTTGAATGGAATATCTTTTGCCTTTCATTGTATTTCTAACTCACCATAGTGCCATCTTATAGCCAGGGCTTAATAAATGTGTATTGACTAAGTGACCCCAATTCCTTAGAGCTGGAGAAGAGCGACAAATTGGAAGGCAGGGTTTTGACACAATTAAGTTGGTAACTGAAAGAAACATAGAGCCTAATCTAGAATTATACGAAGGGAAAAAAGATCAGATATGATTACAATCTAAATGAATAAGATAATACATAGGAAGTGTGAGAAGACTTAAAAGAACTCATACAAAGTGAAGTAGAATCAGTAAAACAAAATGTCCAATGCCCACAACAATAAAACTGAAACTGAATGCTGTATAATAGGTGATTGACCTCGGTGCTAAAGAAGAAGAATGAAAATGAACTTCTCTTCTTTCTTTGCAGAGGTGGGGAAATATAAAAAAAATGGATGTGGAACAGTGCACACATACTATTGAACTCAATTGATGGGTTATATAGTTTTGTGGAACTGCTTCCCTCTTTCCTTTTTTTCTTTGCTAAAAGAATGACTGTGGGGTGGTGGTGTGGGAAGGGAGATATGCTGAGAATTGAAAGTGATGTAAAACCAACAACTAACAATAAAACTGGAAAAGAAGCAGAGAAATAAGTATACATCTTAGGGGTTCTTAGCTTTTTAAAAATGCTAAAAAGCATTTTTGTAAGTTATTTAACTTTAAATGCCTATCTTATTTTGTAGAGTGAACATTCCTATTTTTATTTTTAAAAGATTATCTCAAAGCAGAACCAGCCCTAGAAGCAGACAAATGGGGGGGGGTGTAGGAGAATATAATATATAGGATACAATTATCAGAGAGAGGGACTTGCAATTTTTTAACCTTGCAAAGGATACAAAAGTGCCATGACCTGGCTTTGGTCAATGACAATACTTGCTGAGTGAGATAAGTGGAGTAAGTAATTTAACCTGCTGTCAGGTTACTTAAATTGCAAGAAATGATTTTGTTAATTGAAATGAACCCCCCAAGTATTATAATCTTCATGAATAAATATCACAAATAAGTTGCTTAGCTTCATTCTGTTGATTTATCTTTCCTACCCCCTCAAGCCACCGCTAATCACCCACCCAGTACAATATATAGGACTTGTCAAAGGGAAAGATTCACTTTCTAGATTTTATTGGAAAGACCAACCAATTTAATTCCTTTAAATTTTTCTCTTCATCCCAAGCTCTTCCTAAATACTTTAGATTACTTATATACAAATTAGAGCAGATTCAGACCTATTCAATTCAACATGCAATTATCAAGGGCTTATTAAACCGCAAAATGGGGTTAATGAAGAGTGGGACAGGATTGAAACAACAGAAAGACCACTACCATAAAGTTGGTAGATCAGTGCTAAGGGCGGGGAACACAAAAGCATTGAATGAAACAAACCCTACCTTGAAGGAGTTTATATTTTACTGGGAGGTATCCAGGATGTAATCTTATAAGTAATTTTAAGGAAGATTGAAAGGGAGCCTTATTAAAAGAAGAAAAGCCTTGAACAGAATGAATTGCTTTGAAGGAAATTAAGAATTTTAAATGACAAAGAGAAAGTGCAATTGGGATGGGGGATGGGGTCAGATGGGATATCATTCTGTGGAAAAGCAAGAGGCAGAAAATAAAATGCCCCTTAAATTCTTTAATAGAGTAGTCTCACAGAAAACTTGCATTCAGAAACACCTGAAATTAGTTATTTTGTGGAACATTTCTTTCTGGCAGTGGGAACATATAGTTGAACACAGATGGGGGTGAGGGGAGTTGTTTTTAATTTGAAAGAATTACAAGTAGTCAGACTGGCCACAGTTTGATAAACAGCCAAATAAAAAGACTTCCTCCTATGGATCCTTTCCAAAGAACAAGAAGATGGGAGTATTTTGTTTTCTTTACTTTGACTAATTTTCCCCCAATGCTAACTGGAAGCCAGAGATACTTGAAGCCACTTGTACTGTTTCTCTGACCTATAAATTGATTTTTAAAGTTTGACTTTATATCACTTAAAAAAAATAAGTAGCACTCAAAGGAAAACATCCTAAATCACAGTCATTTAGCCCATTCAAAATGGAACTCAAAATCCACAATGTTCCAATCCTATTTGAGGTTAAATGAATAAATTGTAAAGCTTGTGAAACCAAGAAATTAATAGCAATGATGAGAACCAAGCATATAGGCAGAATTAGACTTCTATTCATTCTTCTCTCTTTGCTTGTTATGGGATTTCATTTGATAAGATCTCTCTCTTATCACTACAAAATCAGGCTAAATCATCCTTAAATGTCACCAGGCTTTGCTCCTGTTCAACACATTTCATATTATATTTTAAAGCTCAGATTAGAAAATATTGTATGAAATAGAATATGATAAATGTTCTCATTGGAAATCATTTTCCATACTGATATATTATGTTTTCATCAGATTTTTTTCACAAAAATCACCTGTCAATAGCCCCAGGCATGATGTAGGCTGTGTAGGCTGATCCTTCCTTAGATGGCATGATTTGAAGAGCAAATAAAAACCTGTTTACCTTTAAATATATTCTCACTCACTCATGGTCTCTGATGTACACACCAGTCTTTTAATAATGCCTGAAATTCTAATCATGTCACTGTGTCTCTAAGAGATCCTGTTATTTGAATTCCAGTGTGTTGTCTAGGCAGGGTAATGCATTAACCTATTACAATAACCCCCATGCTACTGACTCCAATCCCATTCAGAAGTTCCTTCCTTGACTCCCTGGCTCCTAATTGGTATCAGTTCACTACTAAGTGGGCCCTACAGCTCATCTTCTTACTCTCTGTGCCTCATTTTCTGATTCTAACTAGTCTATCCAACTCTTGCTCTGGGTCTCCAACCTCTTGATTGATAGTTCACCAAATTTATAATTGCCGTGATAAAATCAACTCTTCTTCCCCTTTCCAGTTTTTGCTCTGAGAATATAACCATTCCTAGAAAGAATGTTATCTGTAAATTGGTTTGTGACTTTGATTTCCCAGACCAAAATATCCCTCCCTGGTCATGACTTTCTTCTATGTGTTGTCTTCTCTTATTATACTGTAACTCTTTGAGGGCAAAGAATGCCTTGGATTTGGTTTTTATATTTGTATTCCTATCATCCCTATATGATTAATTAATTAATTAATGCTCATGAGTGAGTAGACCCAGGATAACATTTTACACATTATTAGCAACATTGTGAGATTATCAATGATGATGGACTTGGCTCCTTTCAGCAGTTCAGTAATCAAGGACAATTCTAAAAGAATGCTAAAAGAATTCTAAAAGAATTGTGATGAAAAATCTCATTGCAAAAAATGAAAAAATTGGGGTGTCTAAATGAAAAGTAAAGCCTACTATGTTCACTTTTTAAAACTTCTTTTATGTTTTTCTTTCTTTCTCATGCTTTTTCCCCTTTAGTTCTAATTCTTCTTCATAACATAAATTATATGCACTAACATCACTATACACAAAAAACACATACCAGATTACTCACTCCCATGAAGAGTGAGATGGGAAGGGATGGCAGTAGAAAAATATGGAGCTCAACAGCTTGCAAAAGGATGAATGTGAAGAACTATCTTTGCATGTAACTGGAAAAAATAAAATAACATAACATTAAAAAATAATTGCTCATGTACTCATTCAACTCACTAGTTATCACAAAGCACAGAACAGAGTTAAAAGGTGAATGAATTGAGATAAAAATAGGGCAGATAAGTTCTGTTAGATCTGCAGATATAAGGGACAGATGTGGATCATGGCAATCCTGGGACACACCCAGATGAGATGTTGAAATGAGGTGGTCCTGGTCAATCATAAAGCAGAATGGGGCATTTTGTAACTACACTAATGAAGAATTTGAGAGCACATTGCTTAATTTGAATTCTTTTTTTTAGGCCAATCAGGCTATAACTGGTACCAGATTCTCAAAATAAAAAATAAACTTCCTGAATCCAACATTAGGAAGTTAAGGGTAAGATGACATTTTCCTTTATGGGTTTCACAGGCAAAATAAAATCCTTTATAGTATTCTTTGTGCAGCTAGTTGAGAGAGCTGCAAAATTTGTGTGGTCTTTTCTGGTCTGTTTCATTATATAAATACTCTTTCCTGTGCACACTATGCACACACACACACACACACACACACACACACACATACACACATATTCATTATGTAATGCACTTGTTTTTAATTTGTTATTCTTTTATGTTTTCCAGATATCTTGATACTGCCTGCCCTTTTAGATTTTAAGTTCTTCAAGAATAGAGATGATATTTACTATTTCTTCATGGCTACCACCATTACCTCGCCCTTCGGTCACCCCCACCCCCGCCAACACAGTAACTGGTCTAAAACTTAGCCCATGACTGTGTGTCTTGAGAACAGATGAAACTTGCCTGTTGATCTCTGACAGTGTCTTCAGAGATTGTTTGTGAAGGGGGCAAAGTTGTTGCCCTCTATGATATAGATATTTTATTAGTCATAAAAGTTCATCTTTCAAGAAGACAAGAGTCTTGGCATTCTATCATTTTATGAAGAGTCATGCATAATTTTATAGACTTTGAGCTCAAAGGTCCTGTCCAACTCTCAAATTCAAAGAACATTTCATTTTTCATAGACTTTGTTTTACAGACAAAATGAAGAAACCTAAACTTTTCTCATATTTTTGTCAAAGGAAAACTTTTCTAAAACTTTGAACATGGGAAAGATAGTATTGGAAGGAGACAGTCATGTTTGTAAATGTGTGTTAGGTAAGTAAGAATTTTATAGGAATGTATAAATTCCCCCCCTATATATATATATATATATATACATAATATATAAAACAATACTTATATTACATATGACCCATATATGTATATACATTTTAATATATACATATAGTCACAATATAATACAATATAATATTAATAAGCATGTGTATATTGCATGTATATAAATATATACATATAAAGACATTTATATAATATACAACATATATCATGTAATATACACATCTTATAACATACATATATATCATTGTGATATAAACATATAGACATAGTATGTAATATAATGTATATATCATATGTGAGTAGATTATAGACATATAGACAGCTTATTCATTCATATATCATATATTTGTGATATATATGTATATATAACATGGTAATGTCATTTTGATTTTCTTCAATAACAAAGGATAAGTTTACATAACATGTACTATAATGCATATATACACATACAAATAATATATTCATAATAGATGCACAGCACACAGATTTATACACACATATAATATACATTATATATATCATTCATGTGATATATATTATATATTATACATGCATATATTATATTGTGATCTGTACTTACATATACAGATAATATTTTTAAGATTTCAAAATCAGGTGACAACTTCTTAATGGACATTTTGTTCAGGAATCCTTCTAATACAGATTACTTACTTCTTAGTCTCTTTATATGGAGCTATACTGAGAATGATTTAACCATTTCCAGTGACTAAGTATCATTATGAATATCAACCATGCCTCTGATTTGTAATGATATGACTTTTTCAGAAGCTACTAAGGTATATTAAGGGCTATTTGCCCCCAAATTCAGTCTTCTCCAACTATGGTACTTTTTGAGGTTTGGAAAAATAATTTATCTGCTTCCAAACCTTGGCCAAGTCATATAACTTCTGTTTGCCTCCATTTCCTCATCTGGAAATTGGAGATAATAGTACCTACTTCCCTGTGTTATTGTGCAGATCAAATGAGATAATTATTGTGAAGTGTTTATTAGAGTGCTTGGCACAGAATAGGCATTCTATAAATGTTACCTATCATCATCATCATCATCATTGGCACCATATAGCCATCTTATTTTCTGTTATGTCCTTCTTTAATCTTAATATTTCTTATCAGGGGCTTTTCCAATGAGTTCCATCTTCTCAATAAATGGTCAAAGTAGTTAAACTTCAGCTTCAGTATTTAACTCCAATGAATAGTATAAATTAATTTTTTTCACATATTGACTGATTTGATATCCTTGCTGTTCAAGGGGATCTCAAAAATCATCTCAAGGATCACAGATTGAAAGCATCATTTCTACAGCATTCAGTTTTCCTTAAAAGTTCAGCCCTCGGGGCGGCTAGGTGGCATAGTGGATAAAGCGCGGGCCTTGGAGTCAGGAGTACCAGGGTTCAAATGCAACCTCAGACACTTAATAATTACCTAGCTGTGTGGCCCTGGGCAAGCCACTTAACCCCATTTGCCTTGCAAAAACCTAAAAAGAAAAGTTCAGCCCTCACAGCTATATAGTGCTACTGGAAAATCCATAGTTTTAAACTACATGCAACTTTGATAGCAAGGTATTTTCTCTGCTTTTTTAGTATGCTGTATAGATTTGTCATAGCTTTCTTTATAAGGAGTAAGCATCTTTTAATTTCATGATTGCACCATTTGTAGTGATCCCAAATATATAAAACCTGATACTGTTTCTAATTCTTCTTCCTCTGTTTGCCAGGAAATACTGGAACAAGTTGCCATGATCTTAGTTTTTTTTTTTTTGATGTTATAAGCTTCACACCAGCTTTAATATTCTCCTGTTTCATGCTCCTGAAGAGGTTTCTCAATTCTTCACTTTTTGCCATCAGAGTGGTATTGTCTGCATATCTGAAATTTTCATTTCTCTGAGCAACCTTAATCCTGGCTTTTGATTTGTCCAGTCTGGCATTTTGCATGATATACTCTGCATATAAGTCAAAGAAATAAGTAACAATATAAAGACTTATCATTCTCTTTTTCCAATCTTTAATCAACCAGTTGTTCTAAATGTTGCTTCTTGTCCACATACAGGTTCCTCCAGAAACAAATAAGATAGATGATCTAGTATTCCCATCTCTTTGAGGACTTGCCATATTTTGTTTTGATCCTCACAGTCAAAGATTTTAGTGTAGTCAATGAAGTAGAAATAGATGTTTTTTCTAAAATATCCTTGCTTTTTCCATAACTCAGCAAATGCTGGCAATTTGGTTTCTAGTTCCCCAGCTTCTTCAAAAACTAGCCTGTTACTGAAATTCTTGTTCACATATTAGTGAAGCCTATTTTGCATAATCTTGAGTATAACTTTGTTGGTGTATGAAATAAGTGCAATTGTTAGGTAATCTGATCATGAATGGACCTTGTCCTAATTTAGGATTGGGATGTAAACTGATCTTTTCCAATCCAGTGGTCATTGTTAAATTTTCCAAATTTGCAGATATATTGAATGAAGCAATTTAACAGCATCATTCTTTATTTTTTAATTTTAGGGGGTGGCTAGGTGGCACAGTGGAGAGAGTCAGGAGGACCTGAGTTCAAATGTGACCTCAGATACTTAATAATTACCCAGCTGTGTGGCCTTTGCCAAGCCACTTAACCCCATTGCCTTGCAAAAAAAACCCTAAAAAAATTATTTATAGCAATAGGGTTAAGTGACTTGCCCAATGTCACACAGTTAGGCAATTATTAAGGGTCTGAGGTCAGATTTGAACCTAGGTACTCCTGACTCCAGGGCAGATGCTCTCTCCACTACTCCACCTAGCTGCCCCTACAGCATCATTCTTTATGATTTTGTATAGCTTAACTGTAATTCCATCATCTCTACTTGCTCTAGCTCTACTTGGCAAAGACCCATGAGACATCATTCTCTAGGATGTCTGACTCTAGATTTGTAACTACATCAAGGTGGTGACTGGTGACATTAAGATCTCTCTTATATGATTCTTCTGTATATTCTTGACATCTCTTCTTAATCTCTTCTACTTCTGTTAAGACCGTATCTTTTTGTCCTTTATCATGCCTGGTTTCTTTTGCATGAAACTTTGCTTGATATCTCTAATTTTCTTTGAGATATTTTATCTTTCTCCATTCTATTGTTTTTTGCTATTTCTTTGCATTGTACACTTAAGAAAACCTTATCACTCCTTGCTATTCTCTGGAATTCTGCATTCATTTGGGCAGATATTTCCTTTTCTCCTTTAACTTTTGTTTTCCTTCTTTCATCAGCTATTTGTAAAACCTCATCAAATAGCTATTTTATTTCTTGCTCTTCTTTTTCTTTTGGAGTTTTGTTGCTGCCTCCTATATGATATTGTAAACCTTTGTCCATAGTTCTTCAGAAACTCTATCTACCAAATTTAATCATTTAAATCTGCTCATCACTTCCACTTCATATTTCTCCTAAATTACTGCCTTGTTGTGACTTCTTTAGCTCAATAAAACTATGAACTATATTATATAAGGTTCCTCAAGACAGAAATGCTGTAGAGGAAAGTTCTGCCAAAAGTTGATCCACTAGAGGAGGAAATGACAAACCACTCTAATATAAAAATGATAAAAGAGATAACATCAGAAGATGAAGCCCTTTGGTTAGAAGGTGCCCAATATGCTACTGGAGAAGAGTGGAGGAAAACAGGTAGGTACATTATTAATGAAGCAACTAGGCCAAAACCAAAAGGAACCCAAGCTACAGATTTCTCTGATGATGAAAGGAAAGTCCAATACTGCAAAGATTGTATAGGAATCTAGAAAGTAAGCTCTATAAACCATGATAACCTGGATATGGCAAATAGGAAATGGAAAGATTAATCATTGACATCTTGGATATTAGTGAACTTAAGTGGGCAGTAATGGGTGAATTTAATTCAGGTGATCATTACATTTACTACTGTGCTCAAGAATCCCTCAGGAAAAAGGAGTAGCTCTTATGATCAATAAAAGGGTAAGAAAAGCAACACTTGGGCATAATCTCCGAAATGACAGAATGGTATTTATTCAAATCTAAGACAAACCATAATTGTCTGCTCCAACCACTGATGTCAAAGAGAACAAAGTTGATCAGTTCTAAGAAGTCTTACAACATCTTTTGGAAAGAACATAGGGGACTGGAATGCTAAAGTAGGACATCAAAAGATAATTTGAATAACAGATAAGTTTGACCTTAGAGTACAGAATAAAACAGGGCAGAGATTAATAGAGTTTTTTTTAACAACCTAAAAGGAGACTCTACAGTAGATATCACCAGATGATCAATATCAAAATAAGATTGATTATATATTTTGCAACCAAAGGTGGAGAAACTATATAGTCAGTTAAATAAGACCTAAAGCTGACTGTAGCTCAGAGCATGAACTATTCTTGCAAAATTCAGATTTAAATTGATGAAAGAAAGGAAAATGACATAGGTATGACCCCAAAACATCCCTAAAGAATATGAAGTAGGAGATGTAAATAGATTTAAGGGATTAGATTAGGTAGGTAGGGAACCTAGATCCATTTTAGTTTCTGTCTAAAGTATTGCTAGTAGCTTCTGAAAGGGATCTATTAGTTTTGGTTACAGTATAACTACATAATACAAACATACTAAATATGGATATCAATATATATGCACACATATGCATTTGTGTGTACATATGTGTTTAATTTTATTTTCATTTCCAAATTCTTGTCATCACCCTCTCAATTGAGAAGGCAAAACCCCCCAATATAAATATAAGTGCATATAGTCCTGCAAAATAAATAATGTATATTTACATATAAATATACATTTACATGCTTATAAGTATATAGTCATGAAAAACAAATTCCCACATTAGCCAAGGGAAGTGGAAGAAGGTAGAGGGAGGAAGGAATATGGAAGAAAGATGAAAAGAATATATACTTTGATCTAAATGCTGAGTCCAACACTTCTCTATCTCAAGGGGGATAGCATGTTTTATCATGAGTCCTTTGGAATTATGGTTGGTCATTGTGTTGATCAGAGTTCCTGAGTCTTTTAGAGTTGATTGTTCTTACAGTAGTATTGCTCTTGTATAAATTTCTCTCCTGGTCCTCTTCATTTTACTTTACATCAGTTCATACAAGTCTTGTCTTGATTTTCTGAAACCCTCCTTTTCATTTCTTATTGTACAATAATATTCTATCACATTCATGTATTATAATTTATTCTATCATTCCCTAAGTATGCACTTCTTTCAGTTTCTAAATCTTTTCTCCTACAAAAAGAGTTATTATAAATATTTTGTACTAATGGGTCTTTTCCTCTTCCTTTGATCTTTTTTGGAATCAGATCTAGTAGCATATCACTGGGTAAAAGAATATGCATGGTTTAATAGTTTTGGGGGCAAATTGCTTTAAATAGTTGGAACAATTCAAAGTTCTACCAATAGTGAACTAAAGTTCCTGTTTTTCTGTAGTTCTATAGTTGTCATTTTCCCTTTTCATCATCTGTGCCAATCTGATGAAAGTGAGGTACTTTCTTAGAATTGTTGTAATTTACATTTCTCTAATTATTGGTGATTTAAATTTTTTAATTTACTACTTATATCTTGAATAGTTTCCCTTTAAAAACTGTCTATTCCTATTTTTGACCATTTAAAAATTTAGAAATGGAACTTATTTTACATATTTGATTCAGTTCTTTATGTATCTTAAAAATGAGTTCTTTATCAGAGAAACTTACTGTAAATATTTTTTCCAATTTTCAGCTTCTCTTCTAATTTTAGCTTCATTGACTTTGTTTCTGCCGGAAAAAAAAACCTTAATTTTATGTAGCAAAAATTGTCCATTTTTATCTCCTGTGAATTTGTTTTTAAAAAATTTATTCATGAACTCATTCCCCATTCTTCCATTCTCCTCTAATTTGCTTATATAACATCCCCCTTTATATACAAATCATATATTTATTTGGAGGTTATCTTGATAAACAATGTGAAATGTTGATTTGCATCTATTTTCTGCCAGACTACTTTTCAGTTTTCTCAACAGTTTTTTGTCAAGTAGTGATTTCTTGTCCAAATACTTGTGCTGATTTTGCGAAGTTACTGTGCTTATTTTGCTTCTGTATATTGTGTACCTAATCTATTCCACTGAACAGCCTATTTCTTATCTAGTACCAAACTGTTTCAACAGTTAGTTCTGTGGTATAATTTCAAATCAAGCACTGCTAATCTCCTTTCTTTTCCCATCTTCTTTCATTGATTATCTTGATATTCTTAACCTTTTGTTCCTCCAGTTGAATATCATACACCCAAAATAATGCATGTTTCCTTCTATATCTTATATCTATAAGATTTTTGCCAAGAGGTTTCTTTCACCTTGTTTTTCCACAAAGATCCACCTAATGTGTTTGGAGACCTTCTTCATGTGTCCTTTACCTGGGTCATTATTCAGTGTTTTAGAATATGCCTAAATTGATCCATATTAATGAGTTATATTTTATATTTTAAAAAGCATAATTTGTGGGATATTGTGCTCATTTTCCCCTCTATGCACTATATGTCCAAATCATGAATGTAAAGAATCTGCTAGCATCTAGTGGTGGATTATTTTAACTAAAATTCATTTATTTTGACTGACATGTAAACAATAAAAGTTGAATTTGCAAACTTACACATCAGCAAACATGTGCTAGTCATGGGGTATAACCTAGTACTTTTAGTACCTGTCACACTTTTGGGAAACAGAAAACAGCTTGTATGTACAATATTTTGTACAAATTCAGTGGCTAAATAGTTGTTGAATGAATGAGTCAGTCAATAACCAGTCAATAATTATTTTTAAGTGCCTACTATGTGCCAGCCATTGTATTAACTGCTGAAGATACAAAGAGAGGTTTAGGATTATCCTTGGCCTTGATGAGCTCATAATCTAATAAAAGACAACATGAAAGCATATATAAATGAATATCTGAAATAAGAATCCTCAATGATTATTTTGAATACCTTAAAAGTCTAAGATAAGTGACTCTGGAGGACCTTATTTCACAAGGTGACATGAAAGAAAATGATTACCAAGAATTCTGGAAGTCATCTGCTTCTATCTGCAGAAGCACTAAATTTTCAGCACTCCCCTCCCCCTCCATCCTGACCATGAAGATTAGTGGTGCACATTCCATCCATTTTTTATCATGGTAGGATTTTCAATTTCCTGATTCTGCATTTTCCTAGTTCAGGTTCATTACTTCTCTCCTAAAGGTGTTTTAATACTTAAAGCACTCCCAGTTCCCAAACCATTATCTCAAGTGCCCATCAATTCCTATAGTACAGTGCTTATAAGTGATATAATTTAGGAGCTTTCCAAGATCTCTGAGGCATGACCATGTGTCTAGCTGTAGCAAATTTAAATGCCAACCTTAGAGACCTGCAGTGACATTCAGGTGAACTTAATTCAGTTTGGTAGAAGGTTTTAAATGTAAACAAATCTTATCATTGTGACACTTTCTCCCCTTCTAACCCTCTCTCTAATCCCTATCAATTCCATGTACCAGCATGTTCTAATGAAAAGAGCACTGAATTTTAAGTTAGAGGAATTTTGATTCAAATTTTAGCTCTTCCACATAATACCTGTGTGACTTTAGTCAAATCACAACTTCACTGAGCCTCAGTGTTCTTATCTTTAAAGTGAGAAAGTTGGACTCAATCCATGGGAGTCCCTTTTAGTTCTAAACATATAAATCTGCAATCCTAAAGATACCAAGTCATCTGCAAGAAAATAAACAAAAGAGTTCTATAAGGGATCTTAATTCTGGCACAGTTCACCTGGAATTTAACTTTTGAGAGACATGACTAGTTAAGGAGTAGAGGAGGTTTGTCCAACATATACTAATGCCCCATTAAAAGGATTCTATGGGAGCACAGGATAACAAATTGGGACTCAGAATTGACCATGGAGAGAAAAGGTGATTGGGTTCTCTTTGGAAAATTGCTAAGTTCTCACATGGTCAAACTTCTCCCCAAAACAAAATCCCATTTAAAAATGTCAATATCCTACCATTGTTTATCCTTCATTCTCAAAAAGGACAGATGACAGTGGGACGGTGATGACTTGACTTGCAAATGAATTGGATTTAAGTGAGTCAGGTTTTGCAGTCATCAGCTTCACCCTCTCTTCCAGAACCATCAAGATTCAAACTATAAGTCAGGACCACTGGAGATGACCAGGGATGCAGTGGGGGAATCTGAACTTTTAAAGTTCAAGGCTCAATCTGCATCTAGCTTCTGGTAGTCTTTTGCTTCCTAATCATCTAAGGGCATTAAAAGGGTGTGTGTGGGACTAAACTCCAAAAACCCAAACAGAATAATGAGGAACTGTATAATGGACATGAACAAGCTATACTTTATAACCGAAGACATTTGAAGAAGAATGGGAATAAAATATTTCATTAGAGATATCTATCACAGGAAAAGAAAATAAACTAGTATTTGGTAAGCTAGAGGGATGGTAACTAGAAAGCCAGATTGGCTCACTGGTATCTCCATTGGATTAGGAGAAAGCATAGAAACCTTCTAGAACTCTGTGATAGGGGCAAGGGTCCCATAGGCACATACATGCATAAATTGATGGGTTATCTATATCTAGAGCATTGTTGGTGAGAACATCCAAGCAGTCAGATCTTCTCTGGCATTTCTTGCTCTAGGGTTTACTCAAGTTATTTTGAATTTATGTCGACCCCTTCACTTCTCTTTTCAATGACTTCTTTGGCAGGAGCCACTCCCTTCTGTCCTGATCTACTGTTTTGGTCATGCCCTAGTGTTTTTGATCTCTCATTTTCCCATGGCTCCCATATATCTACCATATCCCGAATACCTTGCTTCCATAGCTGTTCAGGAGTATGGTTCCTGCCATTAATCTGGGACTGGCTGCCACCTAGTGGCAGCATATGATACATGCTAGGTGCAAGCCTCCAAACTGGAGCAATATTTCCTTTTCTCTCTCTCCCAATTCTCCCCTTCTTCTTCTTTCCTTAGTTTTTTTCTTTCCTTCTTCTTTTTCTTGGTATCTATCATCTTTCCTTATATTCTTTGACCCCTTCCTTCCTCATACACAACACTCCATCTCTTATCTCCATCTCCAGATATGATCTCCCACTTTGTCTTGGGCTCCTGACTTTCCGGGTTTCCTTCAAGATTCACTCAAGCTCTGTTTTCTAGAAGACCTTACTGGTTTGTCTTCTCCCCCAACCTCTCCAAGTTCTTCCTTCTGAGATGATTTCCAATTAATCTTGTATCCATATTTTGTTTGTATACTGTAGTTTGCATGTCATCTCCTTCATTAAGTTATGAGTTCCTTAAGAGCTGTTCTTCTTTCTCATTATCCCTGTCCACAATTTAGTAAATATTTAATGTTTGCTTATGTACTTGACCTGTTGACTTGGGTTTTTCCTTTTTTCCTTTATCCCTTTCTTCCTACCTTTTTCTTTAACTTCACTCCCTCCCATTCTGGGCCTCCTTTCTTTCTTTCTTTCTTTCTTTCTTTCTTTCTTTCTTTCTTTCTTTCTTTCTTTCTTTCTTCCTTCCTTCCTTCCTTCCTTCCTTCCTTCCTTCCTTCCTTCCTTCCTTCCTTCCTTCCTTCCTTCCTTTCTTTCTTTCTTTCTTTCTTTCTTTCTTTCTTTCTTTCTTTCTTTCTTTCTTTCTTTCTTTCTTTCTTCCTTTCTTTCTTCCTTTCCTTCTTTCTTTCTTTCTTTCTTTCTTTCTTTCTTTCTTTCTTTCTTTCTTTCTTTCTTTCTATCTGTCTTTGTGATTTGTTAAAATTGTTGCAAATAATTGCAAAGTGATTATGAATTGGGGAGTCAGTAACTTGAAGAAGGATGACTCCTGGAAGGAAGAGGTAGAGATTGGTGATAAAATGTAAATACGGGATCTTAATTTTTCCTTTTTTTTTGTAAGGCAATGGGGTTAAGTGACTTGCCCAAGATGACACAACCAGGTAATTATTTAGTGTCTGAGGTAGGATTTGAGCTCCTGACTCCAGGGTGGGTGCTCTATCCACTGTGTCACCTAGCTGCTCCTATTTATTATTTTCAAATTGATAAGTGAATGATTTGGGATTTTCTAGTCATCAGGTAATGGTTGCCATCAATGTGTTACTGTGTACTGTGAATCCCTAAGAAAGAAAGAAACAGCCCATAGATTCTTGTATCATAACCATTAGATAAACATCAGATGGTTTAGTGGATAGAATGGTGGATTTGGAGTGAGGAAGACCTGAATTCAAATCCTGCCTTAGAGGCTTACTAGTTTTGTTCCTCAGCTTTCTCATTTATAAAATAAAGATAATAATAATGTTTAGACCGGACTCTTATGTGAGAAACAAATGAGATATGTAAAGCACTTTGTAAATTTTAAGGTGATACATAATTATATGATAAGTATAATAAACGCTATAATTTTACTTCTATAGATTTAGAGTTATAAGAACCTTTAGGAACCATCTAGTCCAACCTCTTAATTTTACTGATGAGGATATGAGGTAACATGTCCAAAATTGAATAGATAGTAAGTAGAAGAGCCAAGATTTAAACACAGATCCTGTGATTAATATGATTTTCTGTTTGGATGCTGCCCCGCCCCACATGTGTTTATTTGAGGATAATAAGGAAGAATGAGCAGATAGCAAGGTTTTGGAAGGGTAAGCAGACTGAACCATTATAACTTTATTTGCCTCAATGCAACAATAGATGCTTTTACTTGTATGGATTGTTACAAAGTAAAATGAGCAGAACCAGGAAAACAATGTACATAGTATCAGCAATATTGTAGGATGATTAACCCAGGTTGATCTCAGTCACAAAATGATCCAAGACAAGTAGAAAAGGCTCATGAGGGAAAATGTTCTGTACAGTCAGATAAAGAATTGATGAAATTTGAATGCAGATCAAAGCATATTATTGTCAATTACTTTATTCTTTTTCATGGTTATTTTTTCCTTTTCATTTGTTTCTTCTTCCACAACTGAGATTAATATGAAAATATTTTATATAATAGCATATATATGGATGCATATATATGATAATACATATATGTGTGTGTGCATATATATTACATAAATTATATCAAATAGCCTAACATTTTCAAAAGAGAGAAGAAGAAAATTTTGGAAGTCAAAAATCTTATAAAAATGAATGCTAAAATTTTCACAATATGTAATTGGGGAAATACTATTAAAATAAAAATGGACACTTTCTTATTTGTCAACCTTAATAGGATTTTGGTGAAGTGGCCCCTAAAAAGAATTGAGTTGAATGGATAGATGAGAAATTTCTTTTTTTTCCCTTTAGATTTTCCTCATTTACAATACTTGACATTAATAATTGTGAAAAATGGAAACAACAGATTTGCAGATTGAAAACAGCTAGATGAATGTTTTCTCAGAGCTGTGAAAAAAACCTTTAATTGAGTTGAATTTATCATCTTTTTTCTCCCATTGCAGGTGGTGAAGTTTACCAAATCCTTTGAATTGATGTCTCCCAAATGCAGTGCTGATGCAGAGAACAGGTAGAACTTGTATCTATTATGTTTATCATTTGTTGCTATATAGCTCTTGCTTCTCCATTCTGATCATTTCTTTGAAGGTTCCATATTTCAATCAAAGTGAAAATTGATCTAGCTGCTCATCTGCATTTCATGGATGTACCTAATGGTGGGTTTTTTTCCTATGTATCTATAATCAGCAATTGGATTTTTAAGATTGAAAGTCAGTACTTGATCTCTAATTAAATATTTGCCTTTGTTTTATTTCCTAATACTAAACTTTATCATGTTTCCAAAGTGAACTTTAAAAGAATCTTATGATTTTTTTTTATCAAGACACAAATCATATTATTACTTCACTTAATATCTGACTTTTGTTTCGCCTCCTAACCAACCCTTTTGGTCACACTAGTGCCCCTACCAGAGTATGAGTATGAACAGAAAGACAAAGGGGATAATTTTACTCAGTAAGTTTTGACAATTGTCAGAAGAAGAACTGGATTGTTGTAGGAAAAAAAACCATGTGATTTTTTGAATGTTTAAATCTCTGTCTCTTTTGTATGAATTTCCATGGATAAATAGAAGTTTGCCACTGTAAAAATGAATTATTCGAATTTCATCCATCCCTTTCCTGTAGTCATTTTTAGTAAAGGAGCTACTGAATAGTGAAATCAGTGAAATGCAGAGACAAATTAAGGGTCTAGATAATTTGATTCAGCAATCCAACTCTGGTATATAAAAGCTGTTATTATTGCTTTTTCCCCAGAACATTTCTCTGGTCAGCACTAATTCACAATAACATTATTAATAAAGCATAACCAAACCCCAACATCAAGTAGAAAAATCTTGTTGTGCTAGTCAATATCTGATGATGCAATTTCCTTCAAACTTCAATTATTAGTCTTCTGGGAGCCTTTAAATTCTTAAGCTAATCAAAAAGAAGTTGCTGAGTGGACCTAGGGAAGCATCAACATGACAAGGAATTGTTCTATGTGACTTCATGATCCATCTTCTCTCCACCCCACTAGGTTTGACTCTTTTTAGTTTCTAGAGAAAATGAAACCAGTACCACAAGTAATTGACTGCTTCCTTCCTGGGTCCATGCAGTGGCAATCTATTGAGGAAAGACAGAAAAATCATGGAGGGAAACAAAATTACATGAGTGGAACTCAATTACAACTCAAGTCAGTAAGCATTTATGTAGGGCCTACTAAGTGGCAGGCATATGTTTCCCTGTACTAAGCACTGAGAAAACAAAGGAAGCAAAAAAAACAATAACTCCTACTCTCAAGGAATTCCCAGTCTAGTAGGGAAAATATTATGGAAGCAACTACAAATAAACTCTCTCTCTCCATAAGTAAGAGATGATTATATATATATATATATATATATATATATATATATATATGATTATATATGTTTATTTATAATTATATGATTACATAGGGGTGTGTGTATGAAATTATATAGATTAGAAATGGTTTCTTGTAAGAAGGAACAGTTTTAGCTGGTATTTGAAGTGTACATGAGGAAAATAAGGTAGAAGACAACTAGAAAAGTTAAGATGGTAATAGATTATAAAGGATTTTAGAAGTCAAACAGAGAAATTTCTGTTTCATAATGGTGGTATGAAGGATCCATGTTGTTGAATTGGAAAGGGTGACATATTCATATCCAGACTTTAGAAAGGTCAGTTTGACCCCTGAGTGAAGAATGAATTGGCATGGGAGAGATTTGAGGCAAGCAGCCAGAAGGCTGTTGCAATAGTTCAAGTTTTGAAAGATTTTAAAAGCCATGTAGATGAGTTTGTATTTTATTACAGAGATAAGAGGGGGCTATTGAAGGTTCTTGAGTAGGGGAGTGACATCATAATATTTTTGTTTTAGAAATATCAATTTGGCAGCTGTATAGAGAATACTTTGAAATTCAAAGAGACCAATTTGGGAAGATCAATTAGAAGACCATTGCTTGGAGGTGGTGCAGTGGATAGAGCACTGGCCCTAGAGTCAAGAGGACCTGAGTTCAAATCCAGCTTCAGACAATTAATAATAACCTAGCTGTGTGACTTAGGGTCAGTCTCTTAACCCCGTTACCTTGCAACCCCCCCCCCCCAAAGAAGACTATTGCTTTCTACTAAGAAGGGATGAGGCCTTGAACTAAGGTAGAGGCTATATGAGTAAAGAGAAGGGAATAAATAAGAAAAGATGTTACAGAAATGGAATCAAAAGATTTGATGACTTATTAAATATGAAGAGTGGCAGTTATATATAGGAGTCAGTTCAAAATGATTTACAAGAGTGGCGGCTAGGTGGCGTAGTGGATAAAGCACTGGCCTTGGAGTCAGGAGTACCTGGGTTCAAATTCAGTCTCAGACACTTAATAATTACCTAGCTGTGTGGCCTTGGGCAAGCCACTTAACCCCATTTGACTTGCAAAAACCTAAAAAAATGATTTACAAGAGTAAATTGTTAAATTTTCAGTGTAATGATCTATTATAATATACACCTTAGAAATCAGCTACAAACCAAGGCTTGATTTACTGTTTTTTGATATCCTGACTTAAGAAAGTGATGAAATAATGTTAATAAGATAGATTAAACTTTAAAGTGTGGCAGGCACATTTTTTTTCTCCCAGAGATCTGACTGTTAAACAATTGCCATCAAATCACTGAGATAAAGAAAGGGAGAGAGAGAAAGGGAAAGGGAAAAGTCCTAGGGAAGATAGATTTGGCATTACCATAGGGAACATTAAATAGCCTCTTTTATAGTTATATAGAACTTTTATTTGATTTTCAATACCTAAGAAAATGATTCCATTATTTATAGACAGAAGGTGCATTATTATGAAAACTCAATGTTAAAACTTTAAAAAAAAATCAGAAAATATATTAACAATTTAAAATATCTTACACTTGAGGGACATGATGCAAAAACCTATTCTGGGAATCTTATGAGCAGCAAGACAAAACTTCTGTTGTTAGTAAACTTCATTCCCCAGTTGATATGGAAAATTAGTCAAGTATTGAGATCCAAGAATCCCCTTCATTTCTTTATACTAATACTCTCAGAGGGACAAAATGTACATATGATTGAGAAAGATATTCAGGTCTATCCTTTTCCTCTATAAGTTTATCAAGTAAAAGTTTCTATTATTCATATGCATTCAGGACTTGTCTATACAGTAGAAGGTAGGTAGGTGGCACAGTGCATATAATTCTGACACTGGAATCAGGAGTTCTGAGTTCAAATTTGACCTTAGACACTAACTGTGTGAACCTAAGCAGGTCACTTAACCCTGTTTGCCCCAGTTTCCTCATCTGTAAAATGAGTTAGAGAAGGAAATGGCAAATCTCTCTAGCATCTTTGCCAAGAAACCTCAAATGGGGTCATAAAACAACTATTTGATGGAGATATGAGCAAAACAATTCCATTTGTTGTTTTTGCACCAATTAGCCATTTTCTCCAAAATAAAAATAAGTTCTTTCTTCTTTTTCAACCACTCACCTTTAAAAAATCAATTTCAGCAACTTCTTGAGTCACTGTTTCTCCCAGTATCTGGTGACCTTCCTTGTTTCAGGTTACTTCTGTACCCTTCTAAGTACTGAGGATCTATTTCCTCTTTTATCTGCCATCAATTGTCACTGACTACTAAGATGACAGTTTTGGATGATTGGTGATTGCACCAATAAATAGGAAATAGGAAAATAGGAGAGAAAATGTGAACTTGTAGCAAGATAATGGTCGACAGGGTGGGAATAAAAATAGTTTGAGTGGCCACTGGAATCCAGAAGTTGTCCCTGGTTTCCTGTGGATTGTGGCATAACCCCTTATAGGTTTTGTGATCATGTAATCAGAGGGTTGGATGATAGATTTCATCCCACCAGGTGGACAGTCACAATTTATCTCTAGCAAACCTAGACTATCTCCTCCATCCATTGTTCCTAGGACTTTCCCATTCTACCTGTCCTGATGCTGACTTTCTATCACATGGCAAACTCCAACTTTTCCTCTTTTTCTACTCAGAGACAGTTTCTTGGGGTGACTGCAACCTAAATCTGATCCAAACATTAAGTAGGTATAATTTCCCCCCCTCCCTTTATTGCCTTTGTATCCATACACTGCTGTTACTGGGAGCTCTGCCCTCATTTCTCTTCCTTCCTGACCATAATAGAGACCTCTTAGGTACATTTTGTAATTCTAGGGCAATATTCATTAAGATATTTCCCCCACCTTTCCTCCCTCCTAGTTTTCTTTTCTTTTCTTTTTGGTGGGACAATACAGCTAACATTGCAGATCTCATTTTATTATTATTCCTCCCACTTCTCTTCTGAATTTTTCTGTTCCTTCTTAGAATGCTACCATCCTTCCAATGCTGCATATTTTAACTCCAATGTCATCTTTGAGGTCTTTTTTTGATTTACCATATCATCCATCCAGGCAGTTGTCAAATCTTGTCATTTCTATCTCTATAACATCCCTCAAACAAGTCCCCTTCTCTGTACGCACAGTCACTGCTCTAGTTCAGTCTTTCATCTCCTCTTGCCTACAGTTTCCTAATTCATCTTCATGCTTCAAATCTCTTGGCTCCAATTCAACCTCAGATTATTATTATTGAGTCATTTCAGTCATGTCTCACTCTTTGTGACCCCATTTGGGGTTTCTTATCTGAGATGCTAGAGTAGTTTGTCATTTCCTTCTCTCGTTCATTTTACAGATGAGGAAACTGGGGCAAATAGGATTAAGTCACTTGGCCCCGAGTCATAGAGCTAAAGTTGTAAGTCAGATTTGAACCCATGAAAACGAGTTCTCAACCCAGTGTTTTATCCACTAACCAACATAGCTGCCCTTACATCCTTCAATACAGTTAAAGTAATTTTTCCCAAAGAGGAGAAGTGATTGTGTCAATAAAGCCCCTAGCAATACAAGGATGAAATATTATTCCATCTTTACCCCATCCTTTTTAATATCTATTTTTATAAGTTTTTAATAACAAATATTAATACAATACTATATATACATATGCTTTAAAAACAAATACATTTTTCATTCATAAGAATAAGTGTTTAAAAAATTTTTGTGATCAAGTGGCATAATCAGCAAAGTTTGGGGGCTATTATCTTAATGATAAGACCCCAATCCTCTCTATTCTGTGTTTGTTAAACCCCCAAACTTTAGTTTCAGAAAACATGAATTGAAAAACATGTTTACAAGGTCTGCCTGTTCTGTGGCATCCCTATGGCATCCTAAGTCCATCTGTCCCTTATCTATCCTATCTGAAACCCCTTCAGGCAACCAAAGTCCAACTGCTCCCTGCCCCCAACCATGTCTTTGCACCTGCCAAAAACAATTTTCATTTACTCCATCTTATTTAAGGATCTTATTTAACCCCCTGTGCTAGAGCCCCTCCCTAGACTACTGTACTCCAGGATCCTGCATTGATGATCCTGATGTATGATCCTTGACTGAGAGATAGTCTGGATCAGTGCAATTCTTTCACCAACCTCTGTGCTGGACCCCTAACACTAGCAGACATAGAAACATTTCATGTGGCATATCCAAAATATTGGAGGTATTTGGTAGGTCTGTTCCTTTTTCTTCAGAGGTAACACAATTATGGCATTAGGAATAGAGTTCTAGGCTACAGGTGAGGAAGACCTGTGATCCAATCTCCAAGATCTTTTAACCATAGTGTCCTAAATGATTCCTTTACCCTTTTTGAGTTGTAGTCACTTCCATGGGGTTATATCTACTAAATCACAGACTCTGCATTGGTTTAGAAAATTCCTATATTTGGAGTTCCTGAAATTGATGAAATTGTAGATCCTTCTTGTTGTTTGGTATGGTGAGTACAATGTTAAAACAGCAAGGAAGAAAAGAGAGATGTCTTATTTTCAAATACAAAGATCATCACTTGAATCAGTTCCCAACATAGTGACTGCAAGGTGGAGTGCTGAGGTGGGTTCTATTTATGTAAATAAGAAAGTTACACTCACTAGAGGGAATTGAGGGGCACAGGAGATAGAGTGCTGAATTTGGAGTCGCAAAGACATGATTTTGAACTATTGGCAGGCACTACCCAACTGTGTTACCCTGGGAAATTCACTTAATTTCTATCTTCCTCATCTGTAATATCAGGATGATAATAGAACCTACTTCCCATGGTTGCGGGAATAAAATAAAGTGATATTTATAAAATGTTTTATAAAGTTTAAAGTACCATATTAATGCTTGTTATTTTTGTTTTTTATTTTATTAATGACCATTGAATTAATAAGTTTAACAAAACCTTAGGGTATTACATGGATATATGTCCAGCAGTCACAAATATACAAGGACATTGTATATGTCACCTCTATAAGGCACAGTAATTGCTTCACACTGAGGCTCATTAACTCTGTGGAACTGCTATCACTGAATATATAAGAATCTAATATAAGTCTGAGACATTTGCATAAAGTAATAACACTGACAGTTTCATTCAGGTCCTGGTACATACAGTCAAAGATCAGCATTTTCTTCAGTTGGTTGTCAGGTACCTCCATGACAACCCACCTTGGGACCCCAGCTCTGGAGCTCATCTCCCCAAGCACTTCATCAAACCATTTTTACAATTCACATTACAGCCCCTGGTTTCCCATCCCACTTTCTTCTTCCCATGTTTCCATTTGTAAGATTGCTCCTATGGACAATGCCCTCTGCAATTTTTGCCTAATTTAAAAAAAATTCTTTTGTAGAACCAGTTAAATGCTGCCAGGCAGAATACTTTGCTAGCATAACTTTGGATACAACTGAAAATCTTGTAACTTCTTCTTTATGACACTTTTAATGTGCTTTATAATAGAAAGGTAAAATAACTCACATTTATTTAGGACTTCAGGATCCTCAAAGAAATTTCCAATAAAATTTGATTTCCTATACCTAGGAACTAGATGCTATTTTTGGGTCATTATTACCAATTAGTTCAGCTAATACAGAAATCAGTCAGTTCAACTACAAGACCCATTTAGTTGCTTTGCCTTTTATCAAGTGCAATGTAAATAATGGCTTCACATGGCAAAAAGATATGGCCATCACAATAAATCTTCTTCTTATCTTGACAAGGTTAGGTAAGCTGGGAGCTGTGAACAAAGGCTTAGTTTCAGAATCCCTATAGTCAAGCATAAATGGTAGCAGATAATATAATTTGTTTTCTCAACAAGGGTCACTAAATAAGGATTTAATAAAAAACAAAATGACAAGGAAGTTTAAATTTTATTTCAACATAGCTTTAGAAAAATTTATATATGCCTTTATATACATATTTTTTAACATCATGTCATTTCCTGATGTCCCTCTCTCCAACCATCCCTTGCAATAAAAGAAACAAATAAATGAATAAACAGCAATCAGACAAAAGCAATCAATGCAGCAACAACATCTGCCTACACCTGATACATCTGGGATGTATAGTACATCTTTCCCTACCCCACTCCTGAGAGGATGGAGGAGAATTTCATAATCTATTTTTTGGAATCAGTATTGGTCATTGCATTTAATCTGAGTTCAATAGTTTTTTTAACTTAGAGTATTCTAGTGTTTGTGTTTATTTTTCTCTATGGTTCTGCTATCTTCAATCTGTATCAATCCATATAAGCTTTCTCATGTTTCTCAAAATTTTTTATATTATTTCCTTGTAGCACAATAATATTCTGTTACATTTATATATCACAATTAATCACCAATTCTTCAATCAGTGATAACTGTTTTATTTTTTGTTGGTTTTGCTTGTGCCACAAAAATGCTGCTATAAATATTTTACTATTTATGAAGTCTTCATTTTTTGTCTTTTGTTTTATTGGGGCTACTTGTCCATTAATAGAATTATTGGATCAAAGGATATGAAAAGTTTAGTAGTTTTAATCATATCATTCCCAATAGCTTTCTGCCAGATGTCCTACAATTCTTCATATATGATTATTTCAGCTTTTATTATCTTTGTAAATTTGACAGATGAGATGAAAACTGAGAACTATTTAATTGATATTTCTCTTATTATTCTTATTGATCTGGAGATTTTTCCATCTACTTCCCCTAAATGAGGCTTTTTTAAGTCCAGTGTAAAAGTTCATACAGACAAATGAAATTAATTTTAGCTAAATCTTGCTGGTTATATTAAATAATCATAGACATATATAAGACTCTATCATAAATAACTCCACTTACTCCTACTTATGAAAAAAGTTCAACTTTTTTTTAAAATGGAAAAATCTGACCATCTTGACAATCTACTCCTTTCTCTCCAAGATCATTCTTTTGACCACTGTAGAGCCCATTTTTTTGTGTGTATTCTTATTCATCTGAAGTGTCAAAAGAGCATTAATTTCAAAATTAAATAACTTAGAGCCCTAAGTTACCCTTAGGAAATTGTGAAATCATTTAAAAAGGTCAAATTTTCTTCAAAAAGAAATTAAAAGTGCTTTCTGCCTTTGAACTCTGACATTCTAAGATAGGTGTCTCCATCACTCTATTTATAGTCTCTAAGTTAATATAAAATATATTTATTTCAAAAGACCTTTGCTAGATTGTCCAATAATTTTTCCCTTTTGGAAGAAGACTCCTTCAGTCAATTTGATAGAGTTAAAAAAATGAAGATGAGTAGGTCAAGCATTTACACCACCTACAGTCACAGAGGAAAGGATTGAAACAAGCCTTGAGTGTACAAATTATGGCTTGCTTTCCATATACAATAAATCTTTCTTATAACCATTTTCCAGTTAACTTTTTTTTGTAGATAATGTGTTTTAGACAGCTCGATTCTCTGGAAAACATTAAAGAGTTTAATATTTCTTTTCAAAAATTTTCATTACTTCATGAGTCAAAGACTTAAGATATTATCTACTTCTGAGATTGCACTTCAGTCACTGCAGATTTTATGGGAAATTTTTATATAGAATTGTTAGAGATTTTCTTGAGCTTAAAAGTCAGTTCATCATTTATTTACTTATATCCATCCCTCACACATGAGGCCTGAGACTTTTTTTGATTGTCATCCTTGCCCTAATCTTGCTGGAACCCAATTCACTGATCATTTCCAACCTTCCTCTTTTGCCATCATTGCTTTAGTTCTTTCTGAATGCACTTAATGCACTATCATTCCAAGGTCTCACTTTTAAGCCTATGACCTTCAGACTTGATTGGAATATTCATTGACTCTAACCTAAACAGCAACTTCTCCATTCTACTATAATCTTTAATCTTTCCTTTAATCTTGCCTATACGTTGCTCTCTTATCAAAATCCTTTAAATGATGTGAATGTTATTAAAATTACATATAAAAATTTATGCATAATTTTAGGAAGAAGGTAACATTTATTCCTTTAGAATCCAAGTGATCAGATTATCTTTGTTCTATAACCTGTTGCCCAAGTCTAAATTGTAAGATTTTAGAATGTTTACTTTATAATGTCAATGATCCTGAGATTGAAAGGCTGAGACTAAGGCATCTAACTAGATACTTACATTTTGACCTGAAATAGTGTAGCTTTCAGAACATCATAACCTACTTGAAACCAGATGTGGGGATATATAACTGTCATCTTAAATTCTAGGGAGACTTAGGTTGATGGATATATCAATCTCAGGAGTGATAAGGATATACAGATCAAGTGTCTACACTAAATTTGGCATCAGTATGGTGAGCCCTAGGGAGCACAGGCATTAATATGTAATATTGATGCAATATAGCTTTAGCTAGTTTAATATTCTTAATTTACAAATGAGAATCTGTCTGACCCAGAGAGGTTATGTGGCTTGATTTACCATGAGTTCTCTATAGAGGTCTGTGGCCTTACCCTAACTCTTTTGAGAAGTACTAGCGCAGTACTTGCCCTGTCCATAGTTCAACCATAATTCTTGCTATGTGACTGAACCCACTATCTTTGCTTATTTGTTTTAGCAAAGAGTAGGAATTATAAATTTCTTAATGTCTAATAATAGAAATTATTTATTTCCTAGATAATGTGATATATGTAATAGTTATATTTGTTTTATATGTATATATAGTACACATGAATATATACTATATTTATTTTATCTATTTCCATATTAAATATATTATTAATTAATATATTAAACAATTTATTATTCTCACTTTTATCAATTTATTGTATTTATTATGTTAAATGTATAATTTGTCTTAAATACAATTCCTTTTAAATCATTTCTTGTATAGAAGTCTTCATTGCCATTATGCTATAGACTAGTGGTATCATATCCAAATAGAAAAAGAAGTCACTAAATTATACATAATTACTCCTCTGGGTTACATATTGACTTGGTTTAAAAATATAATATTATCTATGTTTTTTCATCTCTTTAAATATTTCCTAATTATATTTTAATCTGGGTTGGGCTGCATTAGTAGTGTAGTAAGCAGAATGTAGCCTCAGATGATGCGTTTTACACCTCTATTATGGATAACTGACAACCAACATGCATTTCTCCACTGCCTTTTGGACAAAAGTCATTGACAGATGTTACCATAGACTTAGCTTTGGTCAACACTCTTCTTAATATCAAGGGCAACATAAAACAGAAAAGTTTATCTATGGTGCTAAATGGGGAGTTGAAGTTCTAGGTTCAGTTCCTTCCTATGATACTTATTAATGTGTGATCATATGGCTTGACTTTTTTAAGTTTTCCTCATTGCAAGATGAAGAAAGTGTACTTTTTTGGTTGCTTCATCATTTCAGTCATGACCAACTCTTTTTGACTCCATTTGGAGTTTTCTTAACAAAGATACCTTACTGGTTTGTCATTTTCTTCTCTAGCTCATTTTACAGATAAGGAAACTGAGGAAACTAGAATTAAGTGACTTGACCAGCATCATACATCGAGTAGGTGTAGAGACCAAATTTGAACTCAGGAAGAAGAGTCTTCCTGACTGCAGATCTGGCGCTTTGTCAACTAATTGCCTTTCAGTGAGGAAATTGTCCTTTAATGACCCTTCCAACTCTAATCCATGCAGTGATCAAATAGTAGCAGATCTCTTTGTATAAGATGAAGTCCTCCAGATGTTCGTGTTTATGCATGTTATGCTTATTGCTGCAAATTCCAGACTCCATAGGCTATTTTCTTTTTTTTTTTAGGTTTTTTTGCAAGGCAAATGGGGTTAAGTGGCTTGCCCAAGGCCACACAGCTAGGTACTTATTTAGTGTCTGAGACCGGATTTAAACTCAGGGACTCCTGACTCCAGGGCCAGTGCTCTATCCACTGTGCCACCCAGCCTCCCCCTGACTCTATAGGTTATTGATTTTGTTGAGGAACCTCTATAGTGTAACAATATGCCTACAATTAAGAGGACAATATATTGTATTCTTCAATAGTTTCTAGCCCATTAAGCTAGTTCATTAGTAATTCCATCTCGGACAGATATTGCAGATGAACACTAAACTTGACCTAAAATAAGATGCCTAGTATTTATACAGCTCTTTAAAGTTTGTAAAGCACTTTTATCTCAGTTTATCCTCAAAATGACCTTGGGAGATAGATTCTATTTTATCATTTATATAGATGAGAGAACTGAGGCAAGCCGAAATTATGTGACTTGCCCAGCTATCAATTATCTAAAGCTGTATTTGAACTCAGGTCTTCCTGATTCCAGGTTCATCACTCCAGCTGCCTTTTAAAATAAGATGAAGAGAACATACTGGATGGCATTTGGAAGACTGTGCAGATCTTTCAGTAGTGTCAAATGTCTCCCTGAAATAAAGACTCAACTTTGTAATAAATTTCTTGCAATGATTCTATACAGCTGAAACAGGAATACCCTAAAGAGCTGGACTTAGGAGTCACCCAAAAGGCAAAGACATATGTGGTTGTGATTGAGCTATAATATATTGCCAAAAGAGCTGTGAAGAGGAAATGTGGCATAAAGGATATTGATATAGAGAATTTTAACCCCAAAAATAAATGTGTCCATCAGATTGAGAGTAAGGAATAATCAATGCACAATGTCCATGTCAACAGATCTAGATGAAAGATCCCCATGTGGAAGATTGTATGGGACAACATAGATAAGAAGTATAAGAAAGCATATATGGTTTGCTATCTGTGATATGATTACCCTTGAATGAAGGTGGATCCTCATGAATGAGATCACAAATCCATCCTATTCTCAAAGAAGAATTCTTAATCTTTTATAACAGAATAAGCCACATTCTACTAAGTTAGAAGTCAATTCTTGGGGAAAAATCCAGTTCTTTTGGGGATATGCACTAACACTTTTGTGTCACTTTCAAACTGTATATTCATTTACTGACCTATATAGAATTTACCTTAGATGACAAATGCATATAGAAATGCCACATATAGGATGTGAAAATAATATAGTAAAACCCAGTTTTAAAATACTTCTTTGTGTTCTGCTTATCTTTGAGTTCAGATTATGAGTATATAATAGACACATTTAACATTAGATCACTGATCATAGGATATCTTTGAACAATTAGGTGGTGTAGTGGGTAGAGTGTGGGAAGTTAGGAAGACCTGAGTTTGAAACCAATCTCAGATCTTATTAGCTGTGTGACTTTAGGCAAATCACTTATCCATTTCCTCAGTGGGGATAGTGATAGCACCTACTTCATAGAGTTGCAGCAAAGATAAAAAATGTAAAAAGTATTGGAAACTTTTAAGTGCTTTATAATTGATAACCAAAATTATCATCTCTCATGCTAGAATGTGGACACTAACTCTGTAGCTAACATTAACATTTAATGAGATTCTTCCATAATTTAATTGTGTTTAGAATACTATTGATCCATATTGTATGGATGCATACTCTGCTCTACTTTAAATTTACTTTTTTCTTGTACTCCCAAACAGAACAAAACATTATGGGAAATCTCCATTGAATTTCAGCGCCCTTTTTATAGATTTTTTTTAACTTGGATGTGAGTCAAATATTTAAGGCAACTTAAAATGAGTAGGTTTCATGTTCTGGCAATTCCTCTTACTGAGTGGTTGGTGTCATTATCTTACCCAAAGGATCTTTTCCTCTGTGATTCTTCACAACAAGGCACTGAGCTTATGACCCAGAAGTTCTTTTTCCTGGGTCCATGTTTTGTCACTATTTCTGAGAGGAGAGAGAACAAGAATAAGCCAGAAATAGAACACCAGAAAATACCAATAGCAAGAAATTATTGGTGAAATTGTTAGAAGGACAGGGGAACATGTCAATTTAGGGATTCTTTAAGCCTCTCAAGATATTGCCTGCTTTGTAAATTATTTCCAAGGAAAAACTATTTGGGTTTCTTTTCATGGAAAATTATTTCAGTGAAAAGACTAAAATCATTTTAAATTGTATTTTAAGCTGCTCAAACATGTCTTTTAAAAGGAACCATATATTCAAATCCAGCCTCAGATATTTACTAATTGTGTGACCCTGGACAAATCACTTAACCCCAATTACCTCAAAAATACTTTTTAAAAGGAATCATATAATCAGTAATGATTGTGGAAGATTCACTGTGTGGTGAGAAAAAAAAGAAAAGGAAGAATAATAATAATAACAGGAAGAATATGCATTTCATTGCATCTAAGAAAGCTTTTTTTAAAAAAAAAACCTAAATGAGTTGATAGGAAAGTATGTTAGTTGTTTTCCCCAAAAAAATCTATTGAAAGAGCAAATAGTGCCAATGAATTAGACAATTAATAGTGACAATTGCTCTGTCAATTGTATATGCTGCCCACATTTGAGAAATTCAGAATCAAATAACAATAGACAAGCATCTCATGCCAGTATATTCTCATATTCATGGGGTATTCCCTCTTTCTCTCATCCTAATGCCTTCTGCCTTGATCTCATTTTCCTGGAGTCATTTCCCACCATGTGACTGTTAGGACGTATTCTAGCTTTAAGTAGCTGAGCCTTCTTGGCTTTGTAAATAGCAGAGGACATCTATGCTACCCTTCCTTGGCTCTTTGCTCAGGCAGCAAATATTTTGGACTGGCAATTATTTTCTCTAATAAGTAACCTCATGCTGTCCCTGAGTCATGTTCTTAGTTGGTATTAGTTTGGAGCACTTTGAACATTTCCATCTTAACCTCATTACATTTGAAACTGTAATTATAAGCTGAAAAGAAGAGGTAGCCTCTATCTGAGATTATATAATGCCATCAGATCCTATTGATTTCTGTTTCTACACCTATTTGAAAATAAATAGTTATTTAAGGTTTATCTTTTTAAAAGAAAATTAAGCATAGTGTGCTTAATGAAGTTTGAATTGACTTGAATCTTATGCCTTACTCCAAATGGATCAAGGTATATGGATTTTATTTTCATTTTAGAAAGTTAAGATTAAATGATGGTGGCATTTTATTTTGGCATTAGCTTTCACTTGTGTTAGTCTATGGTTGTCACTTCAGTCATAAGCACTATTGGATTTGAAACTTGGAAAATGGGTTTAAACATTGGGTTTAAACCTCACTCTACATTCTCATAAGACAGATATTCTCATTCATGAGCTTCATCCTGAAAAAACATAATTTTCATTGAAAAATAACCCTTATTGTTTACGGCATTAGCAATTACTCAGGTTGATGATTATATTTGTTATTTTCCAAGTCAATTTCATTTTTTCATCATTATTACTTTAAATTGCCAGTCTAATATCTCCAACTCTTCCATCAACCATGATTGCTAGGGAAATTTGTTTTTCTTTGTTCATGCTTCCTAAGTCCTGTATTTCTCTTTCCTGTGTTCTTAGTCTGGGGTTGGCACTTGTTATGTGGCCATATCAGTTCCTTTTAAAAACAAAAGTATCAATAACCTGGGTGCAGTGAATAGATCACTGGACCTACATTCTGGAAGACTCCTTTTCAGGAATTCAAATCTGGCCTCAGATGTGTGACCCTGTGAGATCAAGCTTCTTAACCCTATTTGCCTCAGTTCCTCATTTGTAAAATGAGCTGGAGAAGAAAATGAGTCTTTGCCCACTGCCACTAGAGAGTCTTTGCCCAGAAGACCCCATAGAGATCACAAAGTGTCATACATAACTGAAAAATGATTCAGTAACATCCACAATTTATTTTTGAGCAGAATATTTTTCAAAAATTAGCTGATTCTTAAATAATACAGCATCAGAATCAAAGTACATTGCAAAACCAGTTTTAAGCTAGTAGCTAGATTCAGAGGTTCATACATTTGAACTTAGAAAGGACATTAAGGGTCATCTAGCCCAAATCCCTTATTTTACAAATGAGGAAACTGGGGACTAGGACTATTTAATGATTTGCCCAAAGTCTTGAGGTAATAATTGGCAGAGGAAGCATTTGAACCCAAACAACTTTTGAATTCACCATAAGTACTTATTCACTATAAAATGTTACTAATGAAGCCTCTGATCTTGGTAAAGGTATAATCATTGGCCTTAATAGATTGCATAATTCCATCTGAGACAACAATTTGCTGAGCTTTTTGAGTTCACTTGTCTATAATCCATCACTAACAGCAGAATATGGATAACAACCAGATCCATATTCATTTACTTGGCTTGGACAGCAAATAGCTATTAGGAATTCCTGGGCATACTTGTAAATAGGGAAGAAAGCTTCAAGAAAAATATCCTCATCAAGAACTACCAAGATGAGTGACAACCATGATCGTCTTTTAATAACTTCTGAAGTTTATAGTCCTTAACCTCATATTCATCCAATCTGATTAAAAATTCATTCACTTGGGGCAGCTAGGTGGTGCAGTGGATAGAGCACCAGCCCTGGAGTCAGAAAGGCCTGAGTTCAAATCTGACCTCAGACACATAATAATTACCTAGCTGTATGACCTTGGGCAAGTCACTTAACCCCATTGCCTTGACAAAAAAAACCCCAAAAAATTTCATTCACTTGCTTCCCAGATGCTGATAGAACTGCTTTCTGAGATTCATTCATAGTGGCATTATCTTAATCATCTTCTTCATAGTACTTTTCTTGGATTTCTTTTTCTCATGGTAGAATTTACACTTCTTGGCCATGCTAGAGGTAGAGAGAGAGTAAGAATTATGTCAACAATAACTTGGAGAGAGCTTGAAGTCCAGATAAGAGTCCCACTACCCAGATCCCAATCTGGAATCATATTATTCTCTTTTATTCATTTGCTGGTTCTCCTACCCTTTCTGATTTTTCAATACTTTTCTCCTTGCTCTAATCCTCAGCCCCTTGCCCTGGTTCTTTCACAGATAAGATTTTTGACATTCTTTAATAGAAAAGGACACCCATTGGAGAGATATGACTAGAATTTGGCAATCCATGATTTCTTGGCTGATATTATATCACAAAGGCAATTGTAGATACTTTAAAAATAGTTTTGATTTTGTTAAGGCTAGGTTTAAATATAAGATAGTAAAACTGATTTACAAAAGAATAGCAAAATTCATAACCCAAGTATATATCATCCTTTAAAGATGTTACCCTAGGAGGGGATTTACATGTGTGATATATGGAATTATTGAGTCATGTAACTAGTCACATTACTTTATACTCATACATGTGATGAGCAGCTCAGTGTATATTATTTGGTTATTCAATTGAACATGAGATTAGGTTTAGTCTTAGCTTGCCTAATAACTCGATTCATCATCAGATTACTCTTCTGCCTTTGGTAATTTTTCCTTTTCAATTCCTCTCCTTTCTACCTTTTTTTTTATTTCATGTAACAAAGTTTTCTTAGCCAATCTCCCTATTCTTATACTCCTGATTAGAAGCATTGTGGGATAGTGGGAAGAGTACTGAACATGAGATAGAAGACCTATTTCAAATTCTGCTGCTGCCATCAACTATCTCTATTACCATGTGGGAAATTCATTTAAATCTCTTTGAACTCTAGCTTTCTCATCCAAAGTAAAATTCTAAGAATACTTGTAGAATCTCCTACCCAGGGCTTAACTTAGAAAATATATATACAAATCATTTTGGAAATGTTTATAAATGTGAAACAAAGGAAGAAAGGCTCTTTGCCTTTTCTTCTGGAATTCCTTAGACATGTACCATCTTTCTGTCTTACAAATACTAAACTACTCTTTTACCCTTCATAAAAACACTCATTGTCCACCTTGATTTAAAAAGGTTATGAAGAACTCCTCCATTGTTCTAAAACAGACTTCTCTCTCTAATGCCTTAAGCCCATGTTCAAGGATGATGTCTACTCTATTATGTCATCTATTAATGTGCCAAGTATGCAAGGAGATTTCTTAGAATCAAAGGCTCTGTTGCACCTTGGGACAAAATGAACAAAATACTCTGAATAAAAATATAAGAACATTCTAGAAAATCCACAGAGTTGAACAACAGCCCCCCCACCCCAATTCCAATAGTAGTGTCATGAAAAGTCCTCAAAGTCAAGAAGTTTGGTTTCTGCCTGTTGTATTTTACTGAGCACTATGTGGATGTGTGACTTACTGATAATAATTGTGTTGTTATTCAGTCATTTCAGTCATGTCTGACTCTCTTGGACTCCATTTTGGATTTAAAAATTTTTTTACTTTCTATTTTATTTTTCCAATACAAATGATGAAAGATTTTCAACCTTCATCCATATGCATATGTATATTTTTAAGTTAAAAAATTTCCTTCTACCCTCACTTCCTACCTCTCTCACCATGAAATACCCTTATTTATCAGATTTAAGAAAAGGGGACAACTTTATGAGCAAATAAGAAAGTATATTATAAACTACAAAATGGATGATTTTGACTATATTAAATTAAAAAGGTTTTGCACCTATAAAATCAATGCTGCTAAAATTAGAATGAAAGCAGAAAGCTGGGAAACAATCTTCATAGCCAGGGGTTCTTATAAATGTCTCATTTATAAAATATATGAGATCTTCATCAAATTCATAAGGTTACAAGTCACTCCCCAACTGATAAATAGTCAAAGGATATGAACAGTTTTCAGATGAAGAAATTAAAGTTACATATAATCATATGAAAAATGCTCCAAATCATTAATGATTAGAGAAATGCAAATTAAAATGACAATGAGGTATCACCTCATACCTATCTGATTGGCCAAGATGAGAAAAAAGGAAAATGATCAAAGTTGGAGAAGCTGTGGAGAACTGGGGCATTAATGCACTGTTGGTGGAGTTGTGAACAGATCCAACCATTCTGGAGAGCAATATGGAACTATGCCCAAAGAGCAATAAAACTGGTCACACCCTTTGACCCAGCAATTCCAATTCTAGGCCTATATCATAAAAAATGGGAAAAGTCCTCACTGTTCCAAAATATTCATGGCAGCTCTTTTTGTAGTGGCAAAGAATTGAAAATTGAAGGGATGCCCTTCAATTGGGGAATAGCTAAACAAATTATGGTACATGAATACTATGGAATATTATTTTTCTTTAATAAACCATAAATGGTCAGACTCTAGAGAAGCATGGAATGAGTTACAGGATCTGATGTTGAGAGAAGGGAGCATCAGAACAATGTACACAATGTACACAAAATTGTGAGATGATCCACCCTGATGGATTCAATTGCCCTCAGCAGTGCAGAGAGCTAGGACAACCCTATTAGTCAATTTTGGATTTTTCTTAGCAGAGATACTGGAATGGTTTGCTATTTCTTTGTCCAGCTTATTATTTTACAGTGACTTGCTCAGGATCTCTCGGCTAGTAAGTGCTAAGGTCTGATTTGAACTCAGGAAGATGAGTCTTCTTGATTCCAAGTCCAGTGCTTTATCCACAGTACCAACTAACTTCCCTGACAATAATTTTCCATATTAATAAAGTTGGTGTAGCTTGTGATGCTGGCATAAGTTTCTTACATTCAGAGAGAATTTCTGAAGTTGGCAGTATGTTTCTATCCTAGAATTTAGACCAGAAGCTCTTAACCTTTTTTTTTTTTGATATCATGGATTGCTTTTGGCAATCTGGTAAAGCCTATGGATTCCTTTTCTGATATATATATATATACACTATAGAATTATAAAGGAGATTGCTTCTATTGAAATATTATTAAAATATTTTTTAAAAAACAAGTTCATAGACACCATGTTGAGAACTTTTGCCTTAGAGAATCATCTAGGTCAGTCCTTTTTTTTCAGGTGAGAAAATTGAGGCTGGTTAAGGGATAAGAGCGGCCTAAAGTCATATAGTATGGAAATGAGGGAGATGAAATTCACTATCAGGGCTTCAGTATCTAAATTCCAACCTTCCTTCTACACCCAGATCATTTATACAGCTGTAACTCCTACCTTTTTTTTCATTTCCTTGCCTTTGAGCATGAAGAATCAAATGAAAGACAAGCCCCCTCCCCACCTCCTCACTACTACTATTTATTTCAAAATGATGGACTTGCATGTTTAATAAAACTGTCACAGAGGACAATGAAAGCCATAAAAAAAATCATGTGAACAACAAGACCCATGAATAACTACTTAGATCAAATACATAATAGTGTATCCTATACAGGTCAGCCATCCCTAAAATTGATGCAAAGTATTAAAGAAAATTATGGCAACTCTGGACTGTTGCTAACTGTAGTTTGTTTTCTTCCTCTCAAGTCTCTCTCACTTAATTTAATTTTAATTATTACTCATTCTAAAAGACATTGAGCCTATTATGGTTTTTCAGAAAAGTGGAAATTTCCTTCTCCCATCATCAAAAACCAGGTGGAGGAGGCCAAAAATCCCTCAGAAGAGAGAGATGGAAAGACCTTGCCCCCAATTCTCCCAACTAGTACATTTTATTTTGAGCACAACACTGAAATCAGGAAAAAGATGAACTTGTTCAAGGACTCTTGAATTTCTCTCCTGTCTGGGAAAAATAGAGTTAACCCAAAGTTACCCTTCCTTTTTGTCAAGAATTCTCCCTTTGTGACTGAAGGTACAAATTACCTATCTGCAAGTCCTTCTTTCTTGAACTACTTCTTGAAAACAGTCTCCATGTGAGAATTTCAAAGCAATGTTCCATAATAATCCTCTGACATGCATAAACAAGCTACAAAGTAGGTGATGAATCTCATTATCTTTCTTTTACAGATCGAGGAGTTGAAGCATAAAAAGGTTATGGTTTGGTCAGCAGTTCTTAATAAGTTTGTGACAGAATGAGGATAAACTACAATGCTTAAAGTGAGAGGGAAAAGAGTGGCATAGTTTATCTTCAGGCACACTTTTTTATGCACTTTTATTATGTTTTAAAGTGTTTTATTGATGCCTTTTGTTTCACATCACTACCATTTCTGGATATGCCTACCTCCATATACCCCAACTCTCCTAGAACAAAATCCTCCATTGTAACAATGAAAAAGAATCAAGCCAAAAAAGAATGGATTCAGAGATTTCATCTGCCAGGCTGCTGTCATGTCCTTTTCCTCTCTGCCAAGAAAAAGGAAGGCATGTTTATTAACTATTTTTCTAGGACTATTCATTATTGACTAGTAATTACTCAGAGTTTGGTTTCTTTTTAGTTATATTTTCATTTATATTGTGGAAGTCTGTACTCATTTTACTTCTTTCACTCTCTAGAAGTTCATGCAAATCTTTCCATGTTTCTCTGAGCTACTCTTACATGTAATTTCTGTGCTCTTTTCTCATTTCATTCACATTCCATCATTTGTTTAGCAGGTCTGCAGGTCTTGAACACCCATTTTGTTTCCAATTCTTTGCTTCTACAGAAAGAGGTGTTGTCCTTATAGACTTAACAAATTTATTGGCCTCAAGTCTTCTCTCTCCATACTTCAAAGTTCAAGCACAGAAGACTTGGCTCTTGTGACACTATTTTCCATTGTTATAGTTATTCAGTTGTTTCAGGCATTTTTAACTTGTGATGATAATTGGGGTTTTCTTGGCAAAGATATTAGAATACTTTTTCCATTTCCTCCTCTAGTTTATTTTACAGATGAGGAAACTGAGTCTAACAGGGTTAAGTGATTTGCCCGGATTTGTCTCACAGCTCATAATTGTCTGAGGTTGAATTTGAACTTGTATTCCTATCCAGGGTCAGCACTTTATCCAATTCGCCACCTAACTACTTTTCCTTTCCAATATATTTTGTCTTTTTTTTGGGGTGGTAGTATTGTGTTTGATTAAAAGCAACACTTTTCATGTAAAAAATTTAATTAGCAAAAACAGTTATATGCTTAGTAAGTGGTTATATTTAAATTAATTTCAATGCATAAATTATCAATGCAATTTTAATCTTTTCCCAAGATTATATCTTGATTTTTTCCTCTATTTGCAGTTATTCATTTGTCCTCCTATAAGCATAGTTAGGATATACTCCATTTTCTAGATCTGCTTTTTTCATTTTGCATTATTTTGCTAAGGTCTTTACTGCTGAAGTACTTGTTTCATGTTCTTTGAATGATGATTGAAAACTATAGGAAATAAATTAGTCACTCAGTTATTGATTTTACCTGTTTTTTTTCTCTCCATGGGGTCTTAGCTTTGAGTGAAGTATGCCAGAAGTGACTTGTTTTTGTTTTTTATTGTTGTTAATCTCCTAATTGAAATAGGACTTCAAGTAAAGTGGCTCAGTGAGAGTTGTCAGGGAAGCCTCAGGGGAAGAGGGACTCACCCAGTGTTCAGTAATAAGGAATGATGCTCTTTTTGAACAAAAGTTCAGGCTTGATCCCTAGTTAAAGAACATAGTGGAAGTATCCATAGAAAGAACAATCTTTGAAGCAGGGATAGAATCTGAGAAACATGATTGTTTCTCTCATGTTAACAACCAACTATGAATCCAGATTAAGCTTTTCCCTTGTCTATTTCCTCATTCAGACTCAAGACTATTCAGTCAGCATCTGAAGGACACTGCTGATAGACAAGATTGCCCAGATACTCAGGGGTATATATTTTCTAATCTTGTTCCAGATCCCATCCAACTGAGGAAGCTTAGTTTTTATCAAAGACTAGAAAGAGAGGCAGCTAGGTGGCGCAGTGGATAAAGCACTGGCCCTGGAGTCAGGAGTACCTGGGTTCAAATCCAGTCTCAAACACTTAATAATTACCTAGCTGTGTGGCCTTGGGCAAGCCACTTAACCCCATTTGCCTTACAAAAACCTAAAAAAAAAGACTAAAAAAGAATCTATCTTTCTTGTTTATCATCTTCTATTTGGGCAAACTTGGGGAAGGTAGGTCCCCTTGCCTAAAATGAGGGTGATCTTGGACTAAGAGTGACATAATCAAGGTTCCATCCCTTTGCCCTTCATCAAAATAAGTCCACTTCTCATTAAAATATTCATTGGCCCGTTAATTGTTAATCCATCAGAACTGATTAGCACCAGTCAGGAATACCTACTCTTCCAGGTAATACGTGAGAGGGTTCCATGATTTGACTTTTGGTTTATGAAAGTCAAATGCCCATCCTTTTATTAATTATTAATTAGTCATATTAACAAGTTATTATTAATTTAAAATAGATTTTTTAAAATATGCTAAAGATCCTATAGACATTCTGAATTTTGAGATCATTGAAAATAGTATATTCTGCAAATGTAAAGAATAATAATATTATGAAAATAGGATAGGAGAACTCATATATAATAGAAAATGTTTATTCATGAGTAGACTAGTCCTAGACTATGCTTGTTTTGATACTTCTGTTCTCAACTCAATAGTTTCTTTACTTTAACCACAGAAACTTCATTAAAAATTTTTAGCCATCATTTTTTATTGTACTTTATATTAAGTAAATTGTGTACATGATGCATCCTATCAGGAGAATATAAGCTCCATGTGGGCAGAAGCTGTTTCCTTTTGTATCTTCCCTACCTATCATAGTGCCAAACAGACAATTGCCACTTAATAAATATTTATTGAATAAAATCAAGGATATATTTCATGAGTCTATAATAATGATAAATTGCTACTGGGTGTTTTTGATATGCTTTGTTGTCCTTCAATGGTGTTCAACTCTTTATGACTTCATGGGATTTTCTTGGCAGTGATACTGGAGTAATTTGCCATTTCATTTTACAGATGGGGAAACTGAGGAAAACAAAGTTAAGTTACTTATCCACAGTCCAACAGCTACTGAGTTTCTTGAATTTGAACCCAAAATGAGTCTTCTTG
Source organism: Macrotis lagotis (assembly GCF_037893015.1). NCBI lineage: Eukaryota > Metazoa > Chordata > Mammalia > Peramelemorphia > Peramelidae > Macrotis > Macrotis lagotis. The sequence continues at coordinate 683,852,164 of NC_133658.1, forward strand.
ATTCCAGGTCCAATACTTTTATAAACTACACCTCCTGGCTGCCCTTTTAAAATGCTAATATATCTTAAGAGGTATTCTGGCAACTAGACAATACAATAGAGTCTTGGGTCTAAACTCATAAAGTCTTAAATTCAAATCCATATTTAGATACTAGCTGTGCAATCTTGAACAAATTGCTTAACTTCTATCTGCCTCAGTTTCCTCAACTGTAAAATGAGATAATAATAGCATCTACTTCTAGGATTATTATAAGAATCAAAGGAGATAAAATTTATAAAGAAATTAACCTGGCACAAAGTAGAGCCTGGTACATAGTGGGCACAAGATAAATACTTGTTCCCTTCCCTTTCCCCTCTAAGGAGAATAGAAAAAAACCTCAAAAGCTTTAGAGAATAGAAATATAATATGATTGTTCCAGACACTTACTAGCTGTATTACCCTGGACAAGTAACTAAACTACAATTGCTTTTGATGGGGGGGTGGGGGGAGAGAATTGTCTTGTTTTTTTATTGCATTTTCAAAAGAGAAATACATTACCTGTTTACAAAATAGTTCTTAAAAAATAGTATAGATGCTACAAAAGAAAGCAAACTCCAGTCATGACTCTATGTACATCATGTAAAAACAATAGTTTGATCACCAGATTATGAAACCTAGAATTAAAAAGTCACTCTACTGAAAAATTCAAAGTTTCTTGCATGGAAAAACTTGGGTGCAGTTAACATGAAAAGTTTAAGAAACTGAATTTTATTTTCCCCAATGTGTAAACAAAATGACAAGCCTAAATTTGTGCCTGGAAATTCCAACCATAGCTACAAAAACACATAGATATCTTGTATGCTTCAACTGTTAATTAATATAATCATCTTTTCATAGCTAGTAGAAAGGGAGGACAGAATGGCTACACAGAGCAGAAGATAAGGGAGATAGAATTATTGTAAACTAGACAGTTTAAAGACATAGTAAAAAGAAAGCCTCAATTACTGAATAGTTTAAGGGTGAAAAGAAAGTACACTACAACTTTTTAAATTTAATTTAGAAGGACAGGGCAGGAGTGTAAGTAATTGTAGTTTACCATGAAAAATGTACATGTAATAACATGGAACACAGTATTTCTGGCCACTGGAAATTTTCTTTTTTTTTTTTTAGGTTTTTTTTGAAAGGCAATGGGGTTAAGTGGCTTGCCCAAGGCTACATGGTTAGGTAATAAGTGTCTGAGGCCAGATTTGAACTCAGGTACTCCTGACTCCAAGGCCAGTGCTCTATCCACTGTGCCACCTAACCACCCCACTGGAATTTTTCAAGCAAAAGCTTGATGACCATTATTTGTTAGGTATTTTGAAGAGGAGAATCCTTATTTCATTTTTATTAAATATAATATAGTATAATAATATATAGTAAATATATAATAAAATTATTTTATATATAATTGCATGAACATAGATAATATTTATATTCATATGTGTATATATGTACAAGTATATGTTTATATACATATATATAGGACAGTTAGGTATCACAGTGATTAGAGTGTCAGGAAGCCAGGAAGACTCACCTTCTTGAGTTCAAATCTGACTTCAGACACTTAATAGCTCTGTTACCCTGAGTTTAATCCTAACCCTGTTTGCCTCAGTCTCCTCATCTGAGAAATGAAATGGAAAAGGAAATAGCAAACCATTTCAGTGATTTTGCCAGGAAAACACCAAATGGGGTCACAAAGTGTTTGAATTGACTGAAAATGATTGAACTACATATACAGATGTATAAACTGCATAGTCCTTCCTTCATGTATTTTGTATTTTATTATTTAAGAACAATTCTTTCAGAGAGATTTCTTAAGAGTGCATTTTTCCTGGCTATTTCCTATGCCTGAAATTCTCTTCTTTTTCATATCCATATCCTCATTTCCCTGTCTTCCTTCAAGTCTCAGCTAAAATCCCACCTTCATCAAAAAAGCTTTCCTGGCCTCTCTTAACACTAGTACTTTCTCTCAGTTGTTGCTGTTATTGTTGAGTCATTTTTTTCAGTTATGTCTAATTCTCTATGACCCCGTTTGGGATTTTCTTAGTAGATACTGGATCGGTTCACCATTTCCTCCTCTAGTTCATTTTACAAATGAATCAACTAAAGCAAACAGGTTAAGTGACTTGTCCAGAATCATACAGCTAGTAAGTTTCTGAGGTCAAATTTGAACTCAGGTTCTCCAGACTCCAAGGTCAACACTCTACCCACTGTATCACTTAGCTTCATTTCATTTAAATTATCTATGTAGACCTTGTTTGTTCAATCCCCCATTCTAGGTTGTGAGCTCCTTGAAGGTAATGACTGTTTTTGCCTTTCTTTGTATCCCAAGCACTTAGTATATAGTAATCTCTTAATAAATGCAACTTACTAGTTTAGCACTAGGCAACTAAGAACCTAATTTGTAAAAAATTAGTTGTACTGTTTTTTTTCATGTATATAGGAAATATAGGAAATATACATATATATGCATAATCCTTATTCTGATACATATGTGCAAGGTACACTGAGGTTATGCCATCCCCCTCCCACCCACAAATCAATTAAGTCTCAAGATTTATGGAAGCAAGGAGCAGCTAGGTGGCATAGTGGATAAAAGCACCGGCCCTGGAGTCAGGAGTACCTGGGTTCAAATCTGGTCTCAGACACTTAATAATTACCTAGCCGTGTGGCCTTAGGCAAGCCACTTAACCCCCGTTTGCCTTACCAAAAAGAAAAAAAAAAGATATATGGAAGCATTGCAGTGCATTCTGAGAAGCAAAAAATGGTTAAAATGCATAATGTGGAGGTCTTTTCTTCTAATTTCTCCTCTGAGAGATTGTTGAGTAAAACCTGCACTTGTACCATCAATTTGAGGATTGAAATATTACTTTGAAATGTCATAGAAAAACTTTATTGGATCAGGAATAGTTGGGTAAGAACTGATTTTCAACCCTCATGGCTTTTCACTAACAAGTAACAAATGAGATCAAATATAGAATATTTCATTGAGCTAAGAATGATTAGAAACCATAAGCTCAAGCAGCTTTTGCCAGTAATTTCCTTCTAGTGACAAAATATTGCATTGCTGTATTTCACCATCACTGGACTAATTTGGAGTATTCTAGAATCTTCTTTACTCTTCTCTGTAGGCCTTTGATGCAGTTTCAAATGATAATAACTCTCCTTGAAGTTCTTTTAATTAAGTCCAGAAATTCAAACATTGAAATTTTTTTGATCTTTGAAGACTAGCACAGTTTTGGGGAGGGGGGATTGAACTTGTGATTTCATCAATGTAGGGAATTCTTCTAGCAGCAGAGATTGGAAAGCTCTTCTGTGAAGTAGTCTTAGAAAATATCCTGGAGATGACAAAAGGTTAAGTGACTCTATGTATAGACATGAAGCAAAGTAGAGCTCTCCTCATCAGGTGGAGTTTGGAATTTGTCATAAGAGTGAGTCTTATTTTTTCTGGTATTTCATCTGAGAATCCATGCTCCATAATGGTTTCTGTCCACAAATGTCATATTAGAAATTTGTGATAGAATCAGCTCTCTACATGAGTTATGTGTTTGATAGAAGATAGAATTTAGAATTGGGAAAAAATCTTAAGGATTCTACTCTGGAGGGCTTTAAAAAGGGTATAAAATCCATGAACTTTTAAAAAGTTTTTTTTAAATTTCTATGTGTCTAAACATTTTATGCATTAAAATTCTTATATTTTTTTGAAAAAGAAGTCCATAGACATCACCAGACTGATAAAGAAAAAGTAAAGAATCCCTTCTCTAGACCAATTTGTTCATTTTTATGGATGAGAAAAGCCCAGAGTGATTGTTATTTTTCCCAAGGTGACACAAAGTGATAAGAGTCAGTATGCCAGCCCAAGTTTTCTAACTCAAAATAGATCCCTTTCTCACTATATCTTGCAGTCTTTTTTGAGTTGCTTTAATTAAATATTTTGGAGACCATAAGATCATAATCTGGACATTAGAAGATACTAGTTCAAGGTCCTCTTTTCATGTTTGAAGAAACCCAGGTTCAGGCACTTGAAGAAAGTTAATACATTTTTATTGAGTTTTTTACCTAGATTTTCCCATCTTCCTTCCCCTTCAGAATTATAATGTTGTTAAATACTGAAAATACACTCATATTAAGAGTGTTTCAACCTAGTCATATGAGCTTAATCAGAAGAGTTACAATTCATTCTAGTACTTTTGGTTAGGGTAGAGAGAAGGAGAAGCAAAGACTAAGGGGGGGGAGACAGAGACAAAGAGATAGAGGGAGAGAGATGGAGAGGAGATGGAGGAACAGAGAGTGGTGGAGAGAGAAAAAAGGGAGAGACAGAGAAAAGGAAAGAAGAAAGGAGGGAAGGGAGGAGAAGAGGAGAGAAGGAGGGAGGGGTAGAGGGAGAAGAGGAGGTTTAGAGAATTTACCCTTCTCCAGATAATTTACTCTGTAAGTTATGAGTCAAATTAAAGGCAGTAAGTATAAAATTAACTTTTCTTGAAGACAAAAGGAATTATTCTGAAAGGTTTGAGTTCAAAGTTGGGTGACTTTGCTTTAAGAGTAGAATTGAGTAATATTTGGGGATATAAAACAATATGTGGAGGGTCAGCACACAACAAAGTCTCTCAGGCAGCAATCCTGATATTCTCTGGGCACTTACTCTTTCTAACTGTTAATTTATGTATCTGTGAAACTATGAGAGATACTGTGGAGATGACCAGATCAGTTTCATAGGCAGATAAATTAAATCATAGGGAGCCAATCACAGAAAATCCAAGTAAAATATAATGCTTTGGATAAATATTACCACAGACTCTAAGAGTTGGAAGAGATTTCCATGGTGATCTAGTCCAACATTAAAAGAATTCTCACTATCACATACCTGAGATGTGATTATACAACCTCTGCTTTAAGACCTCAAAGGAGAATGATTCCATATCTTCTGAGGAAGTCAATTCAATTTTTTTTATTTTATTATAGTTTTTAATTTTTAAAAATTTTTAAAAAGTATTTTATTTTTAATTTAGGAATGAAACAAAAAAGATAATTGCACATGAAACAGCAAATTTATTGTGTACAATTTGCTATTCCTTTTAAATATATAATAAAGTTATGAATAGTTTTTCCCTTTTTTTCTTCCCTCCCCTCTCCCTAGAGATGGCTGCTTTTAGATACAAAGCACGTGGTGTTTGTGTGTGTGTGTGTATGTGTGTGTGTATATATCTGTGTAAGTACATATGTTTGTGTGTATAATCATTCTATACACACTTCTTTTTTTTTATCAATTCCTTCTCTGGATGCAGAGAGCATCTTCCTTCATATGTCTTTCAAATTTTGGTCTAATAATAGGAAGTCTTTTCTTTAAATCAATTTAGACTCTTCTTCTATCCATTATGCTTTGTTTTATTCTCTGGGATCAAATGGAGCAATCCTCTTCCTGCCTCCATATGATAGCCCATCAACTACTTGAAGATCTACTCTCTACCTGTCTACCTTTGCTCACCTCACCTTTCAACTTCAGTCTTTTCTTCTCAAGTTAAACATACACACACACACACACACACACACACACACACACACACACACACACACACACACAGAGCTCCTTCAGTCCTACCCCATGAACTCGAAGTCTTTTGCCTTCCTGGTTGGACTCCTTTGTATACTTTCCATTTTAACAAAGTACCTATGAAGAAAGATTCTATTGGCATTCAGAGAAAGAAATGGTAAATTGTGTGTGTGTGGGTGTGTGTGTGGGTGTGTCTGTGTGTATATCCACATATATACAAATGATTTTACAAAAAATCTATGTGTATATATGTATGTGTTAATTCTGCCATATATATGCATTAATTATGTCATATTTAGACTCTTGAAAATATCAGTTTCACTATTCTTCTCAGGTCTTTAGCATATATGACTAAGACAAAAGTATTCATTTAATTTGACTAAATGGAGAGTGAGGGCAAGGGGGAAGTTAAGACACTTTATTGATGTACTGGTTTTAATTTTTCTTGATTTGTTTTTAAAATAAATTTTATTAATGTTTTATATTGTTTAAATTTTTATCTATTCATTTCCCTCCCTCTTTTCAGAAATCTACCCCATATAACAATAACAAAATATTAAAGAAAAAAAGAGGAAGAGGAAAAAAATCTTGGTATACTGTTATCAATCCAGATGATTATCTGAATTTTTTATTTTTCATCTGAATGTTTGGGGCTTCTATAAACAGAGCAAAAGACATGCTGAAGGTGGTGATTACAACTAGTGCAACATCTTGAGTGAATGTGATAGTGCATGTCTGCAATCCCTTTTCTTGAGGAGCCTGAGGCTAACAAATCTCTAGAGGTTAGGAGTCTGCAGTGAGCTAAACCATTTAGGTGTCTGCATTAAGTCTAGCATGAATATAATGATCTCCAGGGAGAAGGATTCTGGCAGGTTGCCCGAGAGAGAACGGGTCAGGTTGAAAACAAAGCAGTTCAAAACTTCTGTGTCAAACAGAGAGGTCCCCAAAGAGTCTCTGCTACTTCTAGCCTGAGGAAAATAAGACTACCTAGCTTTTTATTATTTTTTAAAGCTTCATAACTGGTAACATCTTTCTGGAGTAGTTCTGGTGATTATTGGTTAATGCTTTGTTTTTCACATCACTGATCCCCTCTTAATTGTTATAGATAAGACTGTTATGAAATGTGTCTACAAGTAAATGTTCACTTTAAAGCAGAATTGATTAAGTTGTTTTTTTCCCTCCTTGCCAAATGCTTCTGGCAGTTTCAAAGACAGCATGGAGAAATCTTCCTATTCAGACTGGCTCATCAATAATAGCATTGCTGAGCTGGTCGCTTCCACGGGCCTTCCAGTGAACATTACTGATGCTTATCAGGATCCTCGCTTGGATGCCGAAGTAAGAGATGCTCTTTCGTTTCATCTCAATTCATTCTGTCATATTTTTTCGTGCTATTTGTAATAACAAAAGTTAATGTCATAGAGAAGAATGGCATGGCTGGAATTTATTTTTTTTTTGTTTTGACATCTTTTTAAGTTTAGAGCTCTAATATTTGCATTGGTGTCTGAAAGACAGAGACATTTTCCAAATTCTGCACTATTTCCTTGCAAAGTTGCTGCCTAGATTTTTGTTGCCTTTGTTTTTGCTTAACTGGGGAAAACCATAGTTTAAAAATCAAATAATTTGAATATTAATCAATCAATAAAGATTTATGTAGCACCTACTAAGTTCCAAGATATAAAGACAAAAGTGAATCAGTCCCTGAACTGATTAAGAATAAATCCTAGTGTAGGAGACACCATGAACATTTAAACATGGGGCAGCTAGTTGATACAATGGATAAAGCAAAGGCTCTGGAGTCAGGAGGACCTGAGTTCAAATTCAGATTCAGACACTTAATACTTACTTAACCATGTGACCTTGGGCAAGTCACTTAACCCTATTGCCTTGTAAAAATTTTTTTAAAAAGTATACACATGATATACATTAGAGATCAAAGATGGTTTGGAGAGAGGTATCATTGACAGTAATGAAGATCTGAAGAAGTCAGCATTGCAGCTGTTTTGAATGACTAAATGAATGAATGAATAAATGAATGAATGAATGAATAAAAAGCATTTAATAATTTTTATTATGTGCTGTGCATATCCTTGCTGAGGATATAAAGACAAAACTGAACTTATTCTGATCTTCAGGAATTTATGTTCTAATGAAAGAAAAATATACATGTATATATATGTATATAAATGGTAACTTTTTGTTATACTGTGCTGTGCCTATATATCATGTCATGCACATGTAATGAAATATGCAATATGATATGGTGCTTTGTGTTATGCTGTGTTATTTGATATGCCATGCTATATCATGGTATGATATGTTATATAATAGGCCACATTATACTTACATATCATGGATTGTCATATCATACACATGTCATACTACGTTAACTATGTCACACACATATCTATATCTCCATATATATGATTTTTTACATATTAAGAACTCCTGGTATGAAAATTCCTTCCAATACATTCATGGATTCTGCTGATCACTAATTTACAATATTAGAGAGTTGTCTAGGACATGTGAGAGTCAATTGACTTTCCCAGTGTCTTACCTCGGAATGTTTCAAGGGTAGACCCTGAGCCTAGGTCTTTTTCCGAGACCAACCCTCTCACCATTGGGTCATGCTGCCCACAAACATTGTAATAACTGTCAACTAAATAGCCAAAAAACAGTTTGCATCCATTTCTCATTTGGTCCTCATATCAACCCTAGAATCTTGGTAGCATTATTATCCTAACTTTATGGAGGATGAAATTGAATTTCAGAGATTCAATGTCTTGCCCAGGATTATACATTTATTTCTAAGGCAAACCTAGGGGTTTTTTGACACCTACACCTAAAGGATAACTCTTTACTAATCCTGCTTCACTGTGATCTCTGACCTTTAGATGCTTACATTCTAATGCTGATTGCCATGCATCAATATGATCCATTTGTATGTGATAGAGAATTAGTTAATACCAAAGTCAATCAATAAGCATGATTATACAAAGCAATGCTCTAAGTATCGTACAGAAGCATTTATAGATCTGTATAAATTTTATAGGTTATAATTGAATTCAATAACAAACATTTATTAAATGACTTCTTTGTGCTGGGAATGACTCTAGAAATTCAGACCCGAAAAATCCTTAAAGAGGATTATCTTCATATAAATGATAAAATTAATGACATCAACTAGACATAATTTTCATGAATCTTCCCAACATTTTATTAACTCTGATACTATAGGCTTCAATTTTGATTTTTTCCCTTAAGGATAGTTCTTTCTATCTCTCCCAGACTAGAAGCATAGAGGACACTAATATCCCAAGCCCACTCTTGATGATTCTGAGTGATTTGGCCTGTTTTATTTCTGGCATGGTCCTGTTCATTCCTTCTTAGGCAAAGAGGTGGTCCTTGCAACTAGAGAATCACCATATAAAACTGAGTCCATTGCAACTCAGATCTCCAAAGCTTAAGTGATCCACTAGCCTCAGTTTTCTTGGCAATTAGGAAGCATCACCATAACCTGAAAGTTTGATTTAATTCCCCTAAGGGTAAGGGATTATATCCTATTTGTCCAGGATCCTCTGAAACGCTGAGAGCAGGTCCTTTCCTAGAAGAGATGCATTGCAAAGATTCACTGAGTCGCAATAACCTTGGCCCAATGATCTCATGGAAAGCCATGCTGAAATTGAAATGAACTTCTGTACTATAGTATTATGATGGATTGGAGAAATATCTTTTTGTAGTCTTTATTTTTGTAATTTTTTCCAAGGTTTTAGGGAAGAAAAATATGGATAAATTATGTGTCCCAATCATCTCCCAAAAGCTTCAATAAAATTTTCTGAACAAACTAGAAAGCTTACTCTCAAGAACTAGGAAATCCTTGATTGGTAATTCTTGGTTTCAAGTAAATATATTTGATGAAGTATCAAAGAGGAAAAATGGTAATCTCTTCCCTGCCTTTCACCTCTTCACTTCTCTCCCACCTTCCCCTTAGTAGCTGGAGGACAGATAGGGTATATGAGAAGCATCATTTCAAAGTGAGCTAAGGGACAAATACAACAGTATCAGTTTTGAGATAAATACAAGTGAGGCATCAAATCATGGGGCTATAGTTTTATGACAAAAGATGCATTAGAGCAAGAGCAAGTCAGTTTTGGATAACAAGATATTGGGAATAAAAAATGCCATCTCCTTGCTGGGTCTACAGATCAGTTTTTAATATGTCATGGTCTGATTAATGACAGCTATTTTATACTTGTTTCTAGCTTACAGTTCATGTATCTATAAAAAAGAACAGTAAGAAGCCTCAAGTACAAAGGGCAAGAGTTATTTTCTATAGATTTGTCAGAGAGATTTTATTCCCTGGATCAGTTGGAAGAAATGGTGCTTACAGACAGCAAAGAATGGGTTAAGGATTAGGGAAACTACATCATTTCAAGAACTAAAGGTCATCCTCTGGAGTTATTCCCTCCTTTCCTGCTGTTCCTTCAGTGTTACTCCCCATTGGAGGTGTCTAGGGAGCCTTTAAATTGTTAGCTTTCTGTCTCTCTCTTTCTACCTCTACAAATACACAGTATTTATTTATCTAGATTTATATGGTTGCTTTGCAGCACAATGCATGCTCCTTGAGATAGAAAAGATTTTGTCTTTGTTGTACCAATATCTAACCTAACCTAGTCCTTGCATATGAGGATAGCTTGGTGGAATGGAATGTTGGGATGGGATATTTTTTTTTAGGTTTTTGCAAGGCAATGGGGTTAAGTGGCTTGCCCAAGGCCACACAGCTAGGTCATTATTAAGTCTCTGAGACCGGATTTGAACTCAGATCCTCCTGACTCCAAGGCTGGTGCTCTATCCACTGCACCACCTAGCCACCCCTGGGATGGTATATCTTGCAGTGTACTGCTGCTCTAGAGGCTGCTTTACAGCTAACATTGGGTCACAATTCTATCATAAGATGAGTTTTACCTTTATTTGTGTATACTGCTCCATAATTTAGGATAAATAGAATTTGAGGAGGTATAATTGGTTGTGAGAGAATTTTTCCTAGCCAAAGATTTGTGTTTGATCACTGTGTTCTAGAACAGTGAAGGGAAAGGGTTCTTGCCAAAATTGCTTATTATTGAACAAGGGGAAACAATTTTTCAGCATAAGTTTTCTCTCCTATGCCTGGGGAATCCTTCCAACACATTTTTTTTGCCAGAGTGACAGCTGTCAACCATCAGTATACTCAAGGCATAAAGTGGCTGTGAAAACAAAGCCCTTAACCAAAAAACCAAGTTCACCTTGTCTTTCCCTATTTCCTTTTAAGGTGATATGAAAGGGGAGATAGGGTGTTAAGTTTTTCAAATGACTTCACAAGTTAAAATACTATATAACTATTTTCCTTCAAGACAGAAGACTAATGTGATTGAAAACCAAATTGCTTTATCCTTTTAAAGAATGGCTAGTCTTTCAGATCTCTGGCTGAAAATAATCTCCAGGGGAAAACTTGCTTGGAGATATATGGCACTTTTTGGAACTGTGTTAAGTTTATCTGGGAAAGTTTGATTTCTCTCCTCATCTGTGTCTGGGATATGTGCTCTTCATTTTTCCTGGCTATCATAAACCTGTTGTTGCTTATCAGTGGTAAAACATAGGGAACTCTGAATAAATAAATACTCAGGGATACAGGTCAGATGGCTCTAAATTCTAGGTCTCATCTCTGTTGGGAAAACTTGCCTTCCTGTGTTCCTTACTTGTAAATTGGAGATAATATAAAACGGACCTCCCTGATCTGTGTAAGGATTCATTAGTTAGCAAGAACAATAGGCAACTAATCTCTCTCTCTCCTATCCTATCAACCCCTAATGATGGCTAATTTCTAGCATCCTTCTCTTCCTCTCCAGCTGTCAGAACTGGCCGAATACTGATGGAGAAAATACTGAAATCATGCCTATGATATCTCCTACCAAACTGGTCCTGCAGCAGGACAATCGTTTTCAGCTGTCTCTTTTTGACTCTCTTTAATGCCTACTCGGAGTGAGGCACTAGCCCTCAGGACTGAGGAATAAATACAAAAGTAGGATAATGTCATCACATGGCTTTAGGAAGTTCATAATAGCAAAATTCAGTTCAGGGAGATACAAAACACACAAAAGGTTAGGAAAGTAAGTCAGCTTTATTGACTTTATTTACTACAAAATGAAGGACAGTCATGATCAAGCTCAGAGAAACCTGTTGGATTTTTATAAGGTTAATATATCTGATTCAGCAGGACCGAGTGCTCGCAGGGAGCAGAGAACCTGGACCCTGGGACCATAGTTAGTTCATGCTAATAGGTAAGGAGCAGGAGAGGAGGGAAAACTGTAGAATTGATGGCTAGTTGATACTCAAAATCCCTGTTGTCAGGAAAAGAGTTTTTGGTTGCAGTCAGCAGAGGACTGGACCTATTTTCAGATAGATCTGAGTTCAAATCTATCGCCCGACACTAACTGTGTGACCCTGGGCAAGTCACTTAGCTTCTATTCACCTCAATTTGCTCATTTAACAAATGGGAATAATAACAATAATAATAATAATAATAATAATAATAGTAGTAGTAGTAGTAGTAGTAGTAGTAGTTTCTTCACAGGATTGTTGTGGGGAACAAATAAAATAATATATATAAAGCACTTTGGCAAATTTTAAATTTTTGGTATAAATGCTAGCTATCATTGTTATTATTATCACTGATTACCTTACTATGTTATATCACTTACTATGGGTCACTTTTAATTCCTATATTTTTTCCTTAGATCCCTTTTCTTCTCTCTAGGTACTGATCTATGAAGACTCATTTCTTGCTGTTGTTTGGGTCTGCCATATGATATCGTGAAAAGAATACTTGTGTAATCATAGCCTTTCTAAGTCCCAGTATACCTCATAGGGGTGTCATAAAGACCAAATTAAGATAGTATTTGCCAGATAATTAGTAAACCTTAAAGAGCAATATAAATGTCAACTGTTGAATGTTTTAGCTAACCTGCTAGCAATAACATTTATGCTAACCATGTTCAGGCTCTAGGAATGTTTTACAAATATTATTTTGCTTGATTCTCACAACTCTAGGAGATGAGTGTCATTATTTTCTTCATTTTCAAATGAAGAAATGGAGGCAAAGCAAAGGTTAAGAGACTTGCCCAAGGTCATACAGCTAATAAGTATCTGAAGTTAAAATTGAACTCAGGGGCAGCTAGGTGGCGTAGTGGATAAAGCACTGGCCTTGGAGTCAGGAGTACCTGGGTTCAAATTCGGTCTCAGACACTTAATAATTACCTAGCTGTGTGGCCTTGAGCAAGCCACTTAACCCTGTTTGCCTTGCAAAAAAAAAAAAAAATTGAACTCAGATCTTCCTAACTCTAGGCCCAGTGTTCTATGCATTATGATGCCACCTAACTGCTAAAGCATCTTATTAGAATTTGATATAAAATATTTATAAATAAGCACTGAATTATTCCCATGTGCTTTAATTAATGCACATAATTCTTTTTTTTTCATTCCTGGGTCTAGTCCAACTTCCATTTTAGTGAGGTTCACAAATAAAAGAGTTTTTTAAGATAGGTAAATTTTTGTGATATCATTGCATGGCCTAGTAGATAGACAGCTGGTCTCTAACACAGGAAGATTTGGGTTCAAGTCCTGCTTCTGACCTATACTGTCTGTGTGATCCTAGGAAAGACACTTAATTTCTTTGGGCTCCAGGTATCTCTGGAAGACTAAATTACAGAGAAAGTGCTAGCTAGCCTGTATTGGCAGGGGAAGTTTACTTATCCAGGATCAATGAAATCATGGGTCCAAGTCCCTACCCCTTCTCTCCCATCAAGATTCTTTATGTATCTTCATTTATCTGTGATGGCAAATGTGGCTTGAGAGTCATATATTTATATATGTTACTAGTTCGGGCTTTGTTGCCAATTGTTTTCATTTGCTTCCAAATCTTTGTGACCACATTTAGGGTTTTCTTGTCAAAGTTACTGGAGTGCTTCACCATTTCCTTCCCCAGCTCATTTTACAGATGAGAATGCTAAGGGAAATGGGGTTAAATGACTTGCCCATGGTCCAATAGCTAGGAAGTGTCTGAAAGCCAGATTTGGACTCAGGAAGATGAATCTTCCTGACTCCAGGGCTGGTACTCTATCCACTGAACCACCTAGTTGTCTTGAAGCTAGCCTGAGGCAAAACTGTGAAATTTTATTGTTAATGGGGAAAAGATGCCAGAGGGTTCTTGGTCATGTTAATGACTTTCAGGAGAAGGGTGCCATCTGTAGCACCTCTAATTTTATTGTCTGACCCATTACTAATAATAACCAATACTTTTACAGGATCTTAAATTTTGGTTTACTCATTTATAACAGGGACATGAATTATAATGATCTTACAAATATTTATAGAGTCAGATGATTCAGGGATAGCTGACATCAGTGACAATTTCCTGGCTATTAAAGTATAATCTATTTAATTTTGTGGTGCTAATAAATTATAATGAATTTATATTCAAAACTGCCGTTGTCCTTTACAGATCATATCTTTCTGCTTGGCAAGTTAGCCAAGTGTGTGTGTGTGTGTGTGTGTGTGTGTGTGTGTGTGTGTGTGTGTATGTTTATATATGAATATAAAAATCTATTTGTATTTTAGACATTTATTTATATTTTATTCATTTATGTTTTAATATATTTATTTATTTCTATGTATTTTCCAAGGTTAAGTGACTTGCCCAGGGTCACACAACTTATAAGTATCAAGTGTCAAGTATCTGAGGTTGAATTTGACCTCAGGTCCTCCTGACTCCAGGACTATTGTTCTATTCACTGTGCTACCTAGGTCTCATCTATTTTTATATAATTTTTTTATCTCTCTTTATATTTTTATATATATATACATATACATATTTGCTATGCAAATATAATGCAATTTGAAAAGAGTAATAACACTAATAACTGTAAGATAAAATTAGGAAAGGTCTCATGGAGGAGGTGGGACATAAAATTCATCCTTGAAGTCTCCTGAAAGATAGAGTAGAAAATTAGATGGTTGGATGTACATGTATTTAAAAAATTAGTTTAAATATAGTATTATTTTAGGCCTGTTTAAAATATTTGTTACTGGTAATTGATGGGATTATAAATCAGAAATGAATAGTTTATATATATATATATATATACATATATATTTCTATACTTTTTAAATTCTTTTTTTTTTAATCCTAGGCTGATCAGATATCTGGTTTTCATATAAGATCTGTGCTCTGTGTCCCTATCTGGAACAGCAATCACCAAATAATTGGTAAGATAAATGCTATAAGTAGTATAATATTGTTCTGGAATCAAGTATTCTTCCTTTAAAGTTGTTATTATTGTTTCTTTCCTTTTTGAGCTCCAGAATTCACCAGTTTAAGTATTATCCATTCCACAGATACTTCTTAGGAAACAAGTATTTTTTTCCATTCATCAGCAAATATTCAGTGCAAGGCTGAAATTCTTCATATGCTTAAAATACAGAGAAATGAGACATGCTGAAGTAGTTTGTTTTGCCTAAAGACATTGGATAGCCCACAATCTCCTAAAGAATGAAGGCACAGGGGCGGCTAGGTGGCGTAGTGGATAAAGCACTGGCCCTGGAATCAGGAGTACCTGGGTTCAAATCCCGTCTCAGACACTTAATAATTACCTAGCTGTGTGGCCTTAGGGAAGCCACTTAACTCCATTTGCCTTACAAAATCCTAAAAAAAAAGAGAGAGAATGAAGGCACAGTAATGATCAGTTACTAATTTCTACTTTCAGATGTACTCCTAATCTATCTGGTCAGCCAATCGTGCTTCTGGAAATCACATCTGAGATTTCCTTGGGAAGTCTAGTGATGTCAGGGGTCAAATTGCATTTAAAAAAATACAGATAAGATTTTTCAAACTAGGGTTAAAAAGGAAATATTTTTCTCTGGGAATAATAGGAATTTTTCTTTTTTAATTTCTAATTGGATTAACTCTTTTACCCTAGGCAGTTGTTTTCCACTTGGAGATTTCCATAAGATTTTTCTTATTAACCTCCAAGGGGACTGAATGAAACTTGGCAGTGGAATTATTTATTCTACCAATTATTCCTTAGACCTAAATTTAGAAATAATTTTACTTGTTTATTTACTCAACAGAATCAAGTATCTATCAATACTATAGGTGAATCAATCACATGGGAAAAGATGAATAGCAAGGCAAGTGGAATGTATAAGAGTTAGGAATCACAGATCCTAACACAAAACATTGAGTGAAACCATTTCAGGAAACCTATTATGTTGAAAGGTAACAGAATAACTGCTAAAACTGTAACAAACTGAACCAAGACAAATAATCAAGTACTTTTTTTCCTGTATTGTGAAATCACATCACTTTAAGTTAATAATATATCTGTAATTGTTTCTAAACTGGAGGTATAGTTTACCTAAATGTGATGCCAGAAGTTTTTCATTTAAAAGTCCCTAGCAATATTCTGTGGACTTAATGTTTCTGCTGTATGTCACTTTTCTGCATGGCAGCTAAATGGTGTAATGGATAGTGTTAGGTCAGTAAAACTCAACTTTCTGAGTTCAAATCTGACTTTCAGACACTTATTAGCTGGGGGACCCCAAGTGAGTCACTTAATTTTGTTTGCCTCAATTTCCCCATCTGTAAAATTAGTTGGGATAAGGAAATAGAAGATCACTTCAGTTTCCCTGTTAAGAAAACCCCAAATGGGTCACAAAGAGTTCAACAGCAAGAAGTCACTTTCTGATGCTAAGTTCAGTGCTATGAGAGAAACATCCATTTTTATGATTCAGTAAGAGTAGCGGCTCATTTATCTACTGAACTTTTGTCTTGTTTTATACTAATTAGGGTAGCTAACTGGTGCTATGAGTAAAATACCAGCCCTGATGTCAGGGGAACCTAAGTTCAAATCCAGTCTTAAGATTCTTCCTAGCTGTGTGACCTTGGGCAAGTCACCTAACCTTGATTGCCTCACATCCAGGGCCATCTCCATTTGTCCTGATTCATATCTGGCCACTGAACCCAGATGGCTCTGGAGCAGAAAGTGGGGCTGGAGATTTAGCACAGTACCCCTTCAAATCAAATCCAATTTATATGCTTGTCATGGCATCACCTGTTGTTATGATTATTGAGAATGAAGGACAAACATCATCTTCAACTGGGTTAGGGATTTCTAGTTTCCTTGCTAGTAGGTTTATGGGACAATTTTGTCTTGTTTTTCATGTTGGGGAACGTTCAGTATGATATGTGGGGTGAACTTTCAGCTAAGGGAGCAGGCATAAATAGAAATCAAATAGGGGAATGGATGGCATCGCTTTACAATAATGGCATTGGAGATTGGGACTAACTCAGATATAGTATGAGGCACAAATGAGATATTGGGTATGAGATATTTGCAAAACTTAAATGTTTATAAATACTATCATTATCATTATCAGCATGATCATTTTATTACTCTCCAGTTACCAGGTCTACAATCTGGTAATAACTTTATTCCTTGGACCTTATACTACACTCCTAAGCTCAAGAATTATTTGTAAAGCAATACAGGGGTAGTCTGATAAATGTTTAATGTACTTAAGAAAAAAAACAGATGCACACAAATTTTTAAGTTTAATGATGCATTACTAATATTTTCTTAAATGTACACAATCAATAAAACAATAAATCAAGACCTGGTTTATAGTGATTGTCTCAAATGCTCACACCAAAAATGTAAGCATGTTAGAGCTGGCCTAACTTTTAGGTTGAAAGTATTATACCAGACTTTTGTTGTAGGTCTTTATGTTTCAGAGGCATGCTTTGTCCTTGAGTATATCTACCCCCAAATTAACCATGCTGTGACATATTATAGTGCACATAAAACTCTGAGGATGTTTTGTGTCCCCTTAAACTTCAGTGGAGTCTGAAAACCACTGCTCCAGAAGCATTCAGAGGACCATTTGCCATTTTAAGTCCCTTCTTCCTCATAGAGAACCCATATGGGCAGAATTTAAATGGAGCATTCTTCTATGTTTCAGTGTATCACAATAGACATGGGGCTAGAATCCTGCTATGTATTTTGAAAATACATGGTTTTCTGTGTTTGATATTAACAACATGTTGTGAACTCTTTCAACAGGGGTTGCGCAAGTCCTAAATAGACTTGATGGGAAACCTTTTGATGATGCTGATCAACGACTTTTCGAGGTACAGAAAGAGCTTTGTAAACAAGGTGGGGCAAGCGGTCCAAACATAATTGTAGTTGTGTCAAAGTTCTTTCAGAGCCTGAAGAACAGTAGGGTCAGAGATTTATTGATTCTGAGAATGCTCATCTGCATTTAGTCGTTTCTGTACACTCCATATCTGTCAGGTGTAGCCACTTCCTCCTATACCCATTAGGTATAGTACAACTTTATTGGTATTATCTCCTATCTCAGAACAACTGTAGAAAAGCACCAGGAGCAGGGGTGTAGGTTGTGACCATGATTTCAGAGTCAATTTTATTTGACAGTAATGTACACTCCTTCCTATTTAATGCAATCCAAAATAATACAAAAAGCAGTTAAGTTTTTACTATGTGAAAAGCATTGTGCTGCTAACAGTGAGTCAGAAACAAATAGAAAAACCATCCATTTGTTTAAGAAACTTATATTCTGCCACTCCTCCATCTCTCTTAATATTCTCTTATTGGAATGTGTTTTGTTTGTGTGTGTGTGTGTGTGTGTGTGTGTGTGTGTGTGTGTGTGTGTGTATGCATGGAGACATGAAGACTTGAATTTGAATCCATCCTTTAATACTAGTTTTATGACTTCGAGACAAACATTTAACTTCTGTCTACCTCAGTTTCTTCATCTATATAAAGTGAATAATACCTAGCACCTATCTCATAGGTGTGGGAATTAAGTGAGAAAGTACTTACCTAAGGCTTATCTATACTGTTGCTGATTTCTATTCTAAATGTCCTTGCCCTGCTAGCTACTTCTCTCTACTGTTGGTCACAGGCATTTGCTGAACCTTCCCAGTCTTGGCTCTTTGCTATGACCAGCAGTTTCTAACTTCTCACATCCTAGAATTGAGTATGAAATGAATACTTGCAATCTGTGTGACCCTGAACAAGTCACTTAACCTCTGTTTACCTCAGTTTTCTCAATAATAAAATGAACACCTACTTCAAAGGGTTGTTGTGAAGATCAAATGAGATATTGATAAAGATAAAATATAAATATTTATCTCTTCCCTTACTCTGTCCCCATATCTCCTCAGACAAGTTACTCTACTTCTTAGTGATCTCAGGAAACCTTTTAAGATTTCAAATTGCCAAACAGTTACCGACCTCCATTGGTGAAAGGGATTCCTTCATTGAAAGTTCTTTACCCTAGTGAACCTAGAATACTAAACCTATAAAAAATAAATTCACACTTGTCTCTGAAGTCTGTCTATCTTCGTTTTAAACTATGCCCTTTCTCTTTCTTAGGCCTTTGTCATTTTTTGTGGTCTTGGGATCAACAACACAATAATGTATGATCAAGTAAAGAAGTCCTGGGCCAAGCAATCTGTTGCTCTTGATGTAAGTATATAGGCAATTAAAGGATCAATGATACCATTGGAGATCAGAGTCATTTTTTAGAGCTGATACTTGAACCACAGGAGTTGCTGATAAAAGAAGATTTAGAGAAAAGAGGAATATCCTAGGGCAAAACTCTGGAAAACAACCATGTTAAGGGGTAAGGGTAGAGGTCAGACATGTTGGGGGGAAATCATGAAAGAACAATTTAAGAGAATCTAAAGGATATGAATGTAGGTAGGTAATAGAGAAGATAGAATGCCGAGTGTGGAGTCCAAATCCAGCTTCAGATGCTTACTAGCTGTGTGACCTTGGGCAAGTCACTTTAACCCTGTTTGCCTCACTTTCCTCATCTATAAAATGAGTTGGAGAAGGAAATGACAAACCCTTTCAATATCTTTGCCAAGAAAGCCCCAAATCGGGTTTTGAAGAGTCAGACATGACTAAAATCACTGAACAACAAAAGGACGTGAGCTAGAGGGACATTTAGCATTGTCAAATACTTCAGAAAGATCAAGAAGGATGAAGATTGTGAAACTATCAGATCATTTCATCAAGAGATTGTTTAGTAACCCTGGAGAGAGAATTTTCAGCTAAGTGGTAAATCTATAAGGCAGATTTCAAGGGATTGAGTAAGTGATGAGAAAAATGGAAGTTGCGAATGTTGGCAATTATTTTGCAGTTTGGTGGCAAAAGAGAAGAGAAATTTAGAATGATGAGTTAAAAGGTATGGTGAGTCAAGGGAAAAACTTTTAGAGGGAATGAGGTAGAGGTAAGAAGGAAAAGTATGAAATTATAATCAGAAAAAGACATTTTTAATCATAATTATTATATAAATTATGATGGTAAGACCTACAAAGTATACCATCTTAAACACATTCTCACTTCTCACACATCTATCAACTGCAGACAAAATAACCTTTGGTTATACTAGGAAGGAGGTCCCAAAAGGGACAGGGATCCCTCCTGATCTGAAAACTTTTGGACTTCAAACCTTTCAAAGACCAGTTAACTTTTTTTTCAAAGACTAGTTAACTTTTAGAGTTCTTTATAAGAAAGATATTTGCTAATAGTATTTCACCTCATTTTTAGCTAACCATTTTCGGATCTAATTTATACCATATGTTTTTATGTGTGTGTGTGTGTGTGTGTGTGTGTATGTGTGCGAATATACCCACACATGTGTATATATATATATATATATATATATGTGTGTGTGTGTGTGTGTGTGTGTATTGTGCGTGTATGTGTGTGGTATATGTTTGTATGTGTGTAGATGTACTACAGCTAGGTGGTATAGTGGAGAGAACACCAACCCTGGAGTCAAGAAGACCTGAGTAAAATGAGACTGGTGACTTAACACAGCACTCCATCATTCAAATCCAATTCATGAATTTGTCATTACATCATCCCCTTAACATCATGGTCTTCTTCAAGGATGAAAAATAAATATCATCATTATATATATATATATATATATATATATATATATACATATATATGTATATATATATATATATATCATAAACATCCTGTAAACAATCTCTTCTTTGTATAACTCAGATAATAAGGATCAGTAAATAAGAAAATTATTTTTAAGAGAAAGCTCATGCAGATAGTTTGGTTCTGTGAACTCAGAAGACCAAAGGAAGTTGCTACTAAATGAAAGATTGGCTTCTAAATTCTCTTTGGAAAAACAGAGAAACTAAGGAGTTTGGTTTTTGGGGGGCACCTAAGGGCAATAGGAAATATATGTAGGACAATGGTCATTTTCATACCTAATCACCATATATTTTGATACTTGGTGACATTGATCAAAGGTGGGCACATGGTAGGAGATGGGAGGAAGATGAAAAGCCTTTTGGGGAATACAGTGCAGATTTGAAAAAAAAAAAGGTAAGTTGCTTATAGAGCACTAAGAAGACTCATGCCTATATATCATGAATTCATTCTTCCAGAAGAATGTTGGAAGGTACTCAGCATGGCAACATTATCGTCTCAAAATTAAGATAGATTATATCTTAATAACCAGGAAAGAACTATTTCCTGATGTAGGAATCATATCAGAAATTAACTGTCTCTGCAATCCGACCATTGACTTGTTAGAACAAAGGATAAAAATCAAATTAGAAGTAAAGTTGAAGTTGAGAAGTCAGTGTAAATAACTATAATGACTTCATTCTGATCAAGTCAAATGAGCTATTAATGTTTAAAAAATGAGAAATGGAAGAAGGCAAAAGATAGTAAAGTTGGAAGTGACAATTTTGAAAACTTTAAAAAATCATTTAATATTATATTTCAGAGATGAGAAGATACCAAAATGAATGGGAAAATGAGGCCATGGATGAATCATTTAATAATCCTCACAATATTTTATGAATTGTATGTAATGAGGCAGTTACAGTGGCAGAGAGCTGGATGGACTTAGAATCAGGAAGATCTGAATTAAAATTCTGCCTCAGATATGATCCTGGCACTTAACCTCTTCCTCAGATAAATTGGAAAATAACAATAGTATCTGTCTTCCTCGTGAGGATCAAATGACTTATTTATAAAGTGCTTTGCCTATCTGAAACATCTAACCATATAGATATTAGTTATTAAGGAAGGGGAAAAAGGAAGGAAGGTAGGTAGGAATTAGGAAGGAAGGAAGAATGAAGGAAAGAAGGAAGAAGGAAGGAAGAAAAAAAGGAAGGAGGGAGGAAGGGAAGGAAAAACAAAGGAATGAAGATGGAAAAAAGAGGGAGGGAGAAAGGAAAGAAGGAAAAAAGGAAGGAAAAGAGAAAGGGAAGATTTTTTAAGTGCCTACTATTTGCCACTCACTACAAAAACCTAAATGGACAAAAAAATTCTTATTGTTCAGGTTATAACTTTTGTTTGTATGTTTGTTTTTTTAGTTTTTGCAAGGCAATGGGGTTAAGTGGCTTGCCCAAGGCCACACAGCTAGGTAATTAGCCGCCCCAAAGTTATAACTCAATTAGAAGACCAATATGTTGAATTAGTACAACAGCACAAATATATGAGAGGAATCCGACAGAAAGACAATTCAGGGGGTGGCTAGGTGGTGAAATGGATAGAGCACCAGCCCTGGAGTCAGGAGTACCTGAGTTCAAATCTGGCCTCAGACAATAATTACCTAGCTGTGTGGCCTTGGGCAAGCCACTTAACTCCATTGCCTTGCAAAAAAAAAAAAAAAAAAAAAAAAAAAAAAAACACCTAAAATTAAAAGAGAATTGAGTTAGGTTCTAAATTTAGTAGGAAAAAGATAATGGACTAGATTTTATTTAGATAATTGTACAGTGCTTTCAATGATCCAAGCTGTCTCCTAGCAAGCAAACAAACCAAAAAAAACCACTTAAGTTTTTTTTTATTTGTTGTTTATTTTTTTTTGGGGGGGGGGGGTTGTTAGGCAATGGGATTAAGTGGCTTGCCCAAGGCCACACAGCTAGGTAATTATTAAGTGTCTGAGGCTAGATTTGAATTTAGGTCCTCCTGACTCCAGGGCCAGTGCTCTATCCACTACACCACCTAGCTGCCCCTAAATCTTTCTGATACCAATAATTTTCATATTCTGCAGTGTTGGCTCTTATAAAACCACAATTTCCAGGTAGTTAAAATTGGGGTAATCCAAAATTCAGGGGAGTTACTCCTATTAGGTACAAATAAACCACTAAATAGGTCAAACCATAAACTCTGCACAATAAATAACATAAGGATTATTTATTACCAGTAAAATATGGGATAGGAAAGGGAGGCAGACTAGTCACCCAGCAAGAGGACATGAAGATGTTGGACAGATAACTTGAGGTTTACCCTGAGAGTTCTATTCCCCCAACCATTAAAAAAAAAAAAAAAAAAAAGAAAGATCTAGTAGGAAAAGGCCTCTAGCTCACTGGGATAATGTAGATAAAAATCAGATAGGATGAAAAAGAAGGTTAATCATAGGAAGGTGCTAGAGCTAGCTCATGAGAAATCATTGTTAAATCTTCAGTGTATGTATTTATTTACACTTCAAAAGTCAGCAATCACTCAATTCAGGTGTTAACTTATTGTTTTGTTCATTGCCTAGACTTGATAAAGTGCTAATCATGCAGATTAAACTTAAAAGTGTGTCAGTACATAATACTTTGTTTTGTTTTGTTTTTTGAGAGACCCCAGTAGTTAAGCATTTACCAGCACATTACTGTATTGCTCTATAAATACTGTTTGAGCTGAGCAGGAGGGCAGTAGAAGGCTAGGGAATGAAGTCATTACAGGACTGAAGGCCCAGTGACTATATAGGATGAAGAAGAAAAAGATGATGATGATGATGTTGATGATGATAACTGACAGTTACATAGATTTACATGGCTTATCTCATTTAAACCTCAAAATACTTCTGAGTGATTGTGATCTTTACAAATGGCAGATGACTATTCAAATCAATGAAATCAAAGTTTCGTGAAAGTGAAAAAATAAGATCTGCTGCCCTTGACACTTAGAATGGGCACTGTTAGGATTAGAGAAGATCTGTAGGGATATTTTACAAGATTATTGTCAATGTAGCCTATTGTTTATTGTCTTCCAATGAAACCAGTTAAAATTGTCTTAGAAGTGAAATTACCTATGAAAAGATATGCAATTTTATGGGGTAAGGAAAAAAATGAAAGAATGGGAAAAAAGACCCCCAATCAGGCCAAATTCATTTGATGCTATCCCCAACATGGTTCTACACTAACACTTTCTTTCCATTTCTATCTTTATCATCCCATTTCAGTTTTTCATTATTTATCATTTGCTACTTTCACAATGGTGCAGCCTGGTAGCTCAGTGTATAGTACACCAGGATTGGATTCAGGATTATCTTTGACACTTACTATCAATATAACTCTTGGCAAAACAGTTAACCCTGTTGCCTCAGTTTCCTCAATTGTAAAATGAGAGAAGAGGAAAAGATTTGAACTTGAGACAATGAATCCTGCAGACTTCAGGCCCAGCACTCTATCCACTGCACTACCTAGTATCAGTAACACGCCTTGTCAATAATGTATGTTAAATGAATACATACAAGCATACTTAACCATAAGACTTCTGAATTTTTTAAACTGTTGAAAATTGGAAATGGTTATCTGACTGACCACATAGTAGCCACTAGGATTTTAAGCCTGAGAGTGCTTAGTTTCCCTCCTTCAAAGAAGAATAACAGGAGCAATTTCCTGCTACTGCACAGTACAAGTGCATATAGCAGAGGGAATTGGGAAGAGGCACTTTTCTTCATGCTGAACATCCTGGACTTCAAGAAGCACTTGAACTCAATGATTCTTTTTCTCCACTCCCAACCCCCCAAAAGTTACTGTTAGAAAATAATTTATTCATGCTGAAAATAGTAAATATCTCCTACTGAAGTTGAACTGTCTGTTGAAGACCTTTGTTCATTAGTGGTAACTCAAGATAGAGGCTACAAAATATTAAACAAAAGCAACTCCCAACTGAGACAAACTGTTCACATACCTTAATTCTTCTCTGAAGACATTTTGAATGACATTATCTCTCCTCTTGAAACAAATAGGATTGAAAAAAGAAAAAAGAATTATTTCCTGGAACCTATTCAGTAGCAACTGGTTCCCTGGGGACTATATTTTGGGCTGCTATGTGAAAAGACTTTAGAAACTTCATTGAGTGAAAAGCCCACTTAGCTGGCATTAACTTTGAAAGCTAAAGAGAGGCCTTCAAAAATAACTCAGGCAGATCATCTTGCCTTCTCATGTGACTAACATACCTGAAAAGTCAGGTAATGGAGTCATTTAGGACTGGACTAAAGGAAGTTATTTCCTAGCCCTTGTAGTCCAAACAACTGTCCTGGAAGGATTGTATTGGTTAAGTAATTCAGCTGAAAAGATCAGCGATGGGAAAGCAAACAACAACATCAACAACTTTGAGGTCTGAAGTACTCAAATAGTTTTTCAAAACTAATCAAACTACAGTATAAATTTTTTCAAAAAATTATTTATTTATTTTTCCAACCACATGCAATAATAGTTTTCAGCAATCTTTTTGCAAGGTTTTGAGTTTCACATTTTTCTTCCTCCCTCCCCTCCCCATCCCTATGACATAAAGCAATCAATATGGATTATACATGTATAACTATGTTATACATAACACCATATTAATCATGTTGTGAAAGAAGAATCAAATTGAAATGGAAAAAAATAGAAAAAAACACAGTACATAAGACAATTTTTAAAAACTGAAGACTGTAAACTTTGGTCTGTATTTAAACTCCACAGTTCCTTCTATGGATGGGGATGATATTTTCCATCACAAGTCTTTTAGAATTGTCTTTGATCACTGTACTGCTGAAATGAACAAGTCCATCATAGGTGATTATCATCGAATGTTGTTGCTAGTGTGTAAGATACATTACAGTATAATTTTTAAAACTTTCTCTGTTCACATTGTTAGGTAAATATGGAACTAATAAGAACTAAATAAATAATATTGATAATATCATTATTAACTGTAATAAAAAGCAATGAATTTAATTAGGCTATCATGATTTTCAAAGTAATTTCCTGGGGCGGCTAGGTGGCACAGTTGATAGAGCACAGGCCCTGGAGTCAGGAGTACCTGAGTTCAAATCTAGCCTCAGACACTTAATAATTACCTAGCTGTGTGGCCTTGGGCAAACCACTTAACCCCATTGCCTTGCAAAAACTAAACAAAAAACAAAAAAAAAGTATTTTCCTCACAGTGATCCAAACTTCTGAGGGAGGTGAATTGAAATGAGCTGAATTCTGCATCAGAAATACTGAGAGACAAATAAAAGCAAAGCTGACTTCTTGTTTGGTCATTGGGTTTAGTGCCTGGTGCCAAAAAAAAAGAGTTCAGACTAATATGCCCAGTAAGTTTTTTTGGGATCTTCCTTTGCAAATATCAGAAATATTCTAAATGTATTTCAAAAAAAGACATTCCAAACAGTTTTTGAATAGTAGGGATAGGTGTCTATAGCTGAATATTTTGGAAATAGGGAGTGTACTGTGGTCAAGAGTTAATGCCCCATGCTGGATATAATTCAACAAATCATATTGAGACCCTTTGTTCTCCTTTGTTCTTAGAGAGCCCTAAGTTGGTCACAATATCAGGTGTCCTCAGAGCATCCCAAAATTACCTGCTAATTAAAGACAATGTGAAAAAATACAAATATGGGGAGTTTGGAGAGATCAAGATTGAATACAAATATTTAGTTGTACAAACTACTGAATTGTTAGTAAAACTAGTATCCCTTTATATGCAAACAAATGGCTTTAATACATTAAACAAATGTATTGTAGCATCTTGAAAGGAGCAATCATTTGATTGAATTGCTCCACTGGTTTCATGTTCTCTGTTCAGTACTTAGAAACTTAGAAACTCAAGAAAGCAGTCATTAGAAAAGCTCTAAGGATGCATTAATAAATTGGATTACCAATTTGTTGTAGAAAATCAATCTCATTGTAAATCACAATAAGGCATCAAGGAACAAAGGGAACCAGAGATAGCTTTGTAATTGTAAGAGTTGGATTTTCTCTTTTGTAAAATGTTTATTCATTTTCTAGAATGCTATATATGCAGGATCATAAATGAATGACACTAACAATTGAATGTTGGGACATTTTAAAATTGTGAACTAATAAAAAGGCCCCTTTATGAAAGATGACCTTAGCTGAAAATTGGCCAGATCTGTTTCATTGATGACCTTATTTTTCACACCAAATTCATTTTGGGATATAGCTTCCCACTATCACTTATCTTCTCACTCTTCCAAAAATAGCTAAACAGAAACAACTATTACAATGATCCCATATCATATATTAATTTTTAAAAGATAAAATGATTTGGGATATCTCACTATTACCCAGATGGATGAAATAATAAACTTATTAGGGGGAACTCAGCAATAAGAACATTATGGAATAGAGACAAGTCAAAAATATATATTTCATATAGAACTGATTTTCTATGGGCTTCAGAAAATCTAATAACACTGTTTTAGAAATGAACAATAATATTCCATAGTATTCTTGTACTTGTTTAACCATTCCCCAATTGATGGACATCTCAATTTCCAATTCTTTGCCATTATATAAAGAGCTGCTATGAAAAAGTATGGATCATAGATCTAGAGTTGGAAGGAATCTAAGATTCAAATGATGTATACAAGCTCATTTAATTAGTAAAGAGAACTCAAGCTTCTTCTGATTTGAAGTCTAGAAGTATCTGGCAATTTCAATTATCCAAAACAAAGTCAAGTACCAAAAGCAAACAAAAAAAAAGTTCCTAGGAAGTAACAGCAAATGCTCCATCCTTCTAATACTTAAATTTACTACTTTTTTTTCCTTTAGGCTTTTGCAAGGCAAATAGGTTAAGTGGCTTGCCCAAGGCCACACAGCTAGGTAATTATTAAATGTCTGAGATGGGATTTGTACTCCTGTCTCCAGGGTCGGTGCTCTCTCCACTGTGCCACCTAGCCACCCAAATTTACTACCTTTTAAGAAAGTTCCTCAGGTTTTTCCCTTAGCACCTCTTTATTCTTATTTTACATGTAATTCTATCTAGTATGTTATCTGATTTTTCAATCCACAATAGATGAAAAAAAATCAAGTTAGTATACAAAAGAAAAGAGAGACTGAATTAAGGGAGATTAAGGACAAAGAAATAGATTTTTTTAGGTTTTTGCAAGGCAAATGGAGTTAAGTGGCTTGCCCAAGGCCACACAGCTAGGTAATTATTAAGTGTCTGAGAGTGGATTTGAACCCAGGTACTCCTGACTCCAAGGCCGGTGCTTTATCCACTTCACCACCTAGTCGCCCCAAAGAAATAGATTTTTAAGCCAAGTAAACAACAACAAAAATTTATCACTGACAACTTGACAATGAGGGAGACAGAAAAAAAATCAGGTTAAGTGGCAAAAAAACCCCTAAAAATAATAAAATAGTTTATGTAGACTAGGAATTAACTGTTCCTTAAATGTTTGGTAGAATTCACTTATAAATCCATCTGGACCTGGAGACTGTTTCTTAAAAAGTTTATTGATGGTTTCTTCAATTTCTTTTTCTGAAATGGAGTGATTTAAATATTTTAATTCCTCTTCTGTTAATCTGGGCAATTTGCATTTTTGTAAATATCCATCCATTTCACTCAGGTTATCCAATTTATTGGCATACAGTTTGTCAAAGTAGAACTGAGTTATCTTTTTTATTTCCTCCTCATTGATGGTTAGTTTACCTTTTTTATTTTGATACTGGTAATTTGGTTATTTTCTTTTTTATCAGATCAACCAAAGTTTTTTCTAATTTATTTTTTTCATAAAACTAACTCTTAATTTTATTTATGAGATCAATGGTTTTATTGCTTTCAATTTTATTAATCTGTCCCTTGATTTTCAGAATTTCTCATTTAGTATTTATTTGGGGATCTTTAATTTGTTCTTTTTCTAGCTTTTTTTAGTTGCATACCCAATTCATTGATCTCCTCTTTCTCTATTCTATTCATATAGGCATTTAGAGCTATAAAGTTTCCCCTCAAAATTGCCTTGACTGCATCCCATAAATTTTGGTAAAACGTCTCATTGGTATCATTTTCTTGGATATAATTATTGATAATTTCTATTATTTGCTGTTTGATTCATCCATTATTTAAGATTGTTATTTAGTTTCCAATTAGTTTTTGATATATCTTTCCAAGACCTTTTATTACATGTAATTTTTATTGCATCATGGTCTGAGAAGTATATATTTATTTTTCTGCCTTTCTGCATTTGATTATAAGGTTTTTGTACCCTAGTACATAGTCAATTTTGGTATAGATTCCATGTACTGCTGATAAAAATGTATATTCTTTTCTATCTCCATTAAATTTTCTCAAGTCTATCATGCCTTCTTAACTTTCTTCTTGTTTATTTTATGGTTGGATTTATCTAGTTCTGAGAGAGGAAGTTGAGGTCCCCTATTATTAAAGTTTTGTTATCTATGCTTCCTTGTAATTCACTCAACATTTTCTCTAGGAATTTGGATGCTATACCATGCATATATGTTTAGTAATGATATAGCTTCAATACCAATGATGCCTTTTAAGAAGATGTAGTTTCCTTTCTTATCCCTTTTAATGAAATTGATTTTTGCTTTTATTTTATTTGAGATCAGGATCACCACCCCTGATTTTTTTACTTCAGCTAAGGCATAATATATTTTGCTCCATCCATTTACCTTTACTCTGTATGTATCTCTCTGCTTTAAATGTGTTTCTTGTAAACAACATGTTGTAGGACTCTGATTTTTAATCCATTCTGCTATCCACTTTCGTTTTATGGGACAGTTCATCCCATTCACATTCACAGTTAAGATCACTAATTATGTATTTCCCTCCATGCTATTTTTCTTCATTTGTATTTCTCTATTTTCTTTCCTCTCATTCCTCCTGACAAAAATTTTACCCCTTTACCCTTTAACTTTTCTTTTAAAATTTAACTTCCAGTTTATTTTCACTTATACTTTCACCTTCCCTTTTATCAGTCCCTTCTTTCCTTATCTTTCCCTTTCCCCTGTCGTCCCCCCCCCACACATTAGGATAGATTTTTAAACCCAAATGGAAATGTAGCTTACTCTCTCTCTCTGAGTGAAATATATTGAATAGAATTTACTCTGGGTTCACAATCTCCATTCTTTTCCTCTAAAATTATAAATCTTTGTGCCTCTTCACCTGGTGTCATTTATCTCTCAAGTACTATTAATCAAGTATCATCAATCACAATTTGATTATTTGATTTCTTGATAAACTCAGATTATGATCAAAGTATCATCACAGATTGATTGATTGCTTGATAAGCAACATTCTCTCAAATTACATCAAATTATAATTATAAGAATTTTTACCTAACCCCCCCTTTTCAAGTACCCTCCAAGGATGCCCAATCCTCCTCATGAGTCAAAATATCATCTAATCATTTCTTGAACTATTTGTATCCTCCCCTAGACCTGTTTTCCCTCACACTTTTACCCTCCCTACCACCAACACCCCCAATCAGGGTACTTTAGCCCTTGTTAAATGAAGCAAGGATTAAGTCAAATCTGATTTAATCAACCACAAGAATCTTAAAGGTCTCTAAGTTCTGGGAGGCTCAGAAGGTCTCTAAAAAACTTTACAAATTATTGCAAGGGAGACAGTTACTCAGGACCTCCCCGTTTATGATGGCCTCATCAGAGGAAAGTTCTAAGCTTTGAATTAAAGTGGGTCAAAGTGTGTCAAAATATAATGAGACATTTAACTTTAGAGCTAACACCATTGTTTTTCATTGGGGCTTTTTGTCTCAAACACAGTGAAGCCATCTTGGAGTTCTTCAATAGAGAGATAAAACCCAAATCCTTTAAGTCCAATCTCTTCAATTATATTGGACCCTTTAATTATCCTAAGAGAAGTAATTAGAAATAGAATTAGAATTAGAATTATATTTTCCCTTTTAGGGTTGTATTTGATGGTCTTGACCAATATTTGTTTTGTTTTTTCTTTCCCTTTTTCATTTACCTTTTTATGCAACTCTTGTGTCCTATATTTGGCAATTCAATTCTCTGTTCAGTTCTGGTCTTTGTGACAGGAAATTTTGGAAGTCCTCTATTTCATTGAACATCCATATTTTCCCCTGACAGTATAAACTGAATTTTTCAGGGTAATAAATTCTGGGCTGCAATCCCAGGTCCTTTGCCCTCCATATAGTATTCCTGGTCTTTCAGTCCTTCAGTGTTGAGTCTGATGGGTCCTGTATGAGCCCTGATTGTGTTTCCATTGTATTTAAATTGTTTTCTTTTTGCTGCTTGCACTATTCTCTCCTTTTTTTGAGAATTCTAGAATTTAGCTATAATAGCCCTTAGAGTTTTTATCCTGCAGTCTCTTTCTGGAGGGGTTCTGTGGATTCTTTCAATGTTTATATTGTCTTCTTGTTCTAGCAGATTTGGACAGCTTTCCCTAAATACTTCATGCCTGATGTTTTCTGGATTCTTTTTTTGATCTAGGCTTTCTGGTAATCTGATGATTTGTAGATTATCTCTCTTGGATCTGTTTTTCAGATTGTTTGTTTTTACTAAAAGGTTCTTCAATTTTTTCAGCCTTTTTATTTTGTTTGATGGAATCCTGTATCTCATAAACTCATTGGTTTCTATTTTATCAATTCTAATTTTTAGGTTTTATTTTCTTCAATAACCTTGTGTGTTTCCTTTTTAAAGGTATTGAATTCTCTAATCAAGTTCTCATGATTTTCCTGCTAGACTCCCATTTTTTTCCCATTTTTCTTCTTCCTCTCTTCTTTGGTTTTTAAATTCTTTTTAAAGCTCTTTGATGAGCTTTTGGATTTGAGTTCAACTCTTTTGAGACATCCTCTGTGAGTGATTTTTCACTGATTTCTTCTTTTGACATGGCATTGTTATCATCTTTGTCTGTAAAGTAGTTTCCTATATTGAGTGCTCTTTTCGCTTTTTTTCCTCATCTTTGCAGTTTTAGCTCTGCTCCTGGGGTATAGGGAGTGTAGATACAAGCTTTTTATGCTAGGGTTGGGAATCTGGTTCCTGGCTTGTCATTGGCCAAGATGTTGCCTATGCTATTCAGGCCTTGCTTTTACAGAGCTTTCTTTCCTCCTTTATGTCCAGGTTCTGACCTAGCAGTGGTTTGTTTGTGACCCAACCCTGTCTTT
Organism: Macrotis lagotis; assembly: GCF_037893015.1. Taxonomy (NCBI): domain Eukaryota; kingdom Metazoa; phylum Chordata; class Mammalia; order Peramelemorphia; family Peramelidae; genus Macrotis; species Macrotis lagotis. Next base: position 683,884,010 of record NC_133658.1, read on the forward strand.
TTCCCCAGTGTTCCCAGGGTTCAGACTTTGTTTGGGTTTGGGACCCTCCCTGCTGGCTTGCTATATTGCTGCTGGGACCTCTACTGTTGTCAAGCTGTCAGGACTGGGACTGCACTGTGGTTAAAAGCCTCCCTCTGGCTTTCCTACTCTCTAGCCTCTTGGGCTTTACTTCCCCTTTACCCCCAAGGAGACAGACCTTCACTGAAGATGCTGCATGATGTATACCATTGAAAACTTCTTTGAATCTTCTCCTTTTCTCGGTGGGATCTGTGGCTTGATTGTCAGTGCAGAGGCTTCATTTATCTTTGGTAGGAAAAACTCTGAGAGCATGTTAGCTTCACCTCACCATCCTATCCGTTATTGTTCTCAAAAACTACAACAGGCTAGGGTAATTTAATGTAAGGGGATGCAGCCTTCAGTAACTCCCTAGGTCATTTTTTGAAATATTTAAGGCAATGAAGTTAAGTGACTTGCCCAAAGTCACACAGCTAGACAATTATTAAGTGTCTGAGGCTTGATTTGAACTCAGGTACTCCTGACTCCAGGGCCAGGCACTGTGCCACCTAGCTGCCCCCCAGGTCATTTTTTAAAAAATCACAGTTTAATACAATAATTGATATTGATGGTAATTTCCTGAATCAAGACGAAAAAAAATAGCACTGTGGTATCTATTCCTTAAAAAAGATGGAGAATTGCATATTTACAATACCCAGTAGATTGTTGTTACATTGTTTTTCAGTTGTGTCCAACTCTTGGAAATACCATTTAAGCCAAAGGAGTAGTTTGCCATTTCCTTTATTCAGCTCATTTTACAGATGAGGAACTGAGGCATATAGAGTTAAGTGACTTATCCACACAATTAGTAAATATATGAAGCCAGATTGAACTCAGGAATACAAGGTTTCCTGACTCTAAGCCTGGCACTCAATCTGCTTCATCATCTAGCTGTCACATCTAACACAGTGCCTTGCACTCAAATATTGGTACCTAGTATGTGCATAAAATAATCAATTATCTGTTATCAAATATTGGTTAAGTGATTTAAAAATATTTCAGTCAAAATAAGTTTTACTATAGCATATAGACTCATAGAATATTCACAATTCATTCTTTTATAATGTAAGATTCCTGAGGAAACTTTATAAGGAGTTAATCATACTCACTGATTTAAGAGTATATTCATAGAGTAGTCTACTCTTTCCCCCACCTACCTATTAAAATTGAAAATCAAAATATTCACTCTTTCTCAGTCCTTTACAATTATTTTTATGGTTTTTGCAAGGCAATGGGGTTAAATGACTTGCCCAAGTCCATACAGAGAGGTAATTACTAATTGTCTGAGACCAAATTTGAATTCTGGTACTCCTGACTTCAGGGTTGGTGTTCTATCCACTGTGCCACCTACTTATCCCTTCTTTACAATTTTCAAGGATCAATCCTTGAGGAGTTCAGCAATCACACCTTCCATGTCTTTCAGTGTCTGAGGATAAAAGTCAACTGGAGCTGATAACTTGAATCAATATAGGGCATCAAGGTGCTCTCTTATTATCATTTCTCCACTCATCTTAGGTATCAAGTCCCTATTAGTCATTTTTAAAAATGTCATTTCCAGGCCTAAGTTGCTTCTCTTTGGCAGAGAAATCATAAGTAAAATAATTCTGGAGAAGGTTTTTCTTGGAAATCACAAAAAGTGGGTCTGGACCTGTGGTATATCATTAGGATAAAGAATTCCAGGACAAGGAAATGTCTTCTACTAATGAAAATCAGTAACTTGTCTGTATCTTATGAGATAGCTTCAGAGTTGTCTAAAAATCAGAGAAGTTAAGTGACCTATCCAGAGTGCTGAACCCAGCTTTTCCTGGTTCTGAGATCAGTCTTTCACACACTGCCTTTAAAACATACAGATAAACTACAGGAATATTCTCTGCTAAATCAGAAATGCAAGATGCAATCAGTTAGTCACCTTAATGCCAGAGTGCTTGACACTCTGTGCTAAGCAATAGAGGATACACTGCTCTCAAAGCTCATCTTTTTGGGGAGACAGAATGCTAGTAACTATCCACAAACAAGATATATAAAGAACAAATTGAAGATAACCAATAGAGGGAAGGCACTAGTGTCAAGGGGCATCAGGGAAAGTTCTCAGAGAAGCTGAATTTGAGCTGGGCCCTGATGGAAGCTAGAGAATGGACTTGAGGGAGAAGAATATTCCATGCATATAGCAATATACTTGGAGTTGGAAGATGGTGTGTTTTCTGCAAGGAATAGCAAGGAGACTAGTGAAACTTGAACACAGAATATGAGGAGAGAATATGGTGTCAAAAAACTAGAATGGTGGGAGAGGATCAAATTGTGAAGGCCTTTGAATACCAAGGGAAGAATTTTGTATTTGCTCCCGGAACAATAGAATAAATCAACCAAGTTGTACTACCTTGAATTGTAAGATGAGAAGTCCATTAGGCAAGTACTTAGTGCTTTTTTAGAGTTTCATATCATCATTCTCTCAGATGTATCATCATTGACTATTGTCTAAGAAAACTCAGTTCTTGAGAGTCATAGGGGATTGCCAAAGGATGACTGACCAATTCATTGAACTATTGTGGATACAAAGTACACATTTCCTACATCAAATTGCATCAGTATTCCTCCAATGATGGCAGATTTCATGGTATATTGGGAGGAGCTATAGACTTGAGATCAGAAATCTTGACCCAGCTACTATAATGCTTATTGTGGTCTTGGGTAGAGAGTTATACTTTTTCAAACCTCAACCTCCCTTTAGATATAATGAAGGGATTGAATTAGATGATATCTAAGGAGACCTTTCCAGTTTTAAATCCCATACTCCTATGCCAAAGAAGAGAACCACAATTCCCTCAAAATATTTCTCAGTGCCACTTTCAACAACAAAAATCTGAGCTTCATAGGCTTGCTTACTCCAAATGCCATTTCTTACAGTCCAAACTGAATCTCTAGGCAGAATAACTAAACAGTAGAATGACCCTTTTGTTTCCATGTAGCTTTCAACAAGACATTCCTCAAAGCTGCATCTCTTTAAGTTGATTTATACTCCATGTTATTCAGGTCAACAGTTATCTTTCATTCCATTTTAAATTTAAAACCTCCAAATCCTTTTTCAAATTGATAAAAAAATCTTTTGTGATAGATATATCTAGAAAGTCATCCTAACAGATCATTTGGTGGAAAGATTTCTCTGAAAGTCCCTTTTTGGACATTTCATTTTATTCAAAAAGAAGGTGATTTCTTAAATATTTGGCAGTGGGAGCTGATGATTTCTCACTTTCTAGGCATTTTCTAGTGCCTCTGAAACCTGTCATCTTCTCGTTACTGATCTCTAGACACTAGTGTTTGATGCATTTAGATGACTACTGGCAGGTCATTCCAAATAAATTGTCCTTTACTTCTCTGTGGCCTTTTTTTTTTTTTTGGTATAGGTTGGCTGCTTGGGGCAGAAACTTGCTTTATTTCCTTGGGGATTATCAATATCAATTCTCTGTGATTTTCTTCTTAAATCTGATGTCAATTTAGTTCTCAAGCTTTTGGTCTGGCAGCCAGAGCTGTAAATCTATCAATAATATTGTCACACTTTTACTCTTGAGATGGCCAGTTTGGGGCTCTCAGTAAATTCTGAGTTTCTCCTTGCCATTGAATAGGGCTTTGGATCATGCTCTTCTCACCCAGTTACTGTAAGAGTACATTTCTCATTTCAGTAATGAATAACCATTCCAACCCATAATGAATCAACATTCAAGTCTACCCGGATGCAATTTCTGTTGATTTCAGGGAAGAGCTTTCTTGTCAATGTTGACAAGAAAAGGGAAAATGTGCCCTGTTACCGAGCTCCATGTAAAATAGGAGAAAAGCTTGCTCTGATTATGTTTCTCAGGCTTGACCAGTTTCTCTTGAGATATAGTTAAATTACTCTGTTCTGCTTTCCAGCCTATACTTTTCCCTCCCCAATATCATCCCTCCCTTCACATGTATACATAAACAATTCTTTCTAATTCTATAGGATTGATTTTTTGTTATGGGATTACAGATTCCTAGATTTAAGACTGGAAAGGGTCCTAAAGATTACAGTCTAACCTCATTTTTCTTTTTTTTTTTAGGTTTTTTTTTTTTTGCAAGGCAAATGGGGTTAAGTGGCTTGCCCAAGGCCACACAGCTAGGTAATTATTAAGTGTCTGAGACCGGATTTGAACCCAGGTACTCCTGACTCCAAGGCCGGTGCTTTATCCACTACGCCACCTAGCCACCCCTAACCTCATTTTTCAAATGAAGAAATTGAGGTCTAGAGAGCTTATTTGAATTACCCAGGTAGAAACAAGTATTAAGTGTATAGCCTGAGATTTGAACCCATATCTAAATTGTTTTCTTTCCTCTGCATCATTATCTGATTTTTGCTTTTCTAGGAGACAGTTCAAACTCAAATAATTGAAATTGGCATTTAGTCATTTTTTTCAGTCAGATCTGAGTCTTTGGAACTTTTTTGGAAGTTTTCTTGGCAAAAATACTGGAACTGTTTGCCATTTACTTCTTCAGATCATTTTATAGATGAAGAAACCGAGGCAAAAAGGGTTAAGTGGCTTGCACAGGGTCACACAACTACTAAGAATCTGAGGCTATATTTGAACTTCAGTCTTCCTGGCTCCAGGTCCAGAATTCTAACTACCATACCGCCTAGATGCCCCATTGAAATGACTTTTACAAAATTGTGATTTATTTTTGGAATGCTAAAGAGAATTTCAAGTCACAGAGAAAATGCACAAAACCATTTGGACTTTTAATTTTGCATCTTTCTTGATACAGAGGCTTAGATAAACTGTACCTTGAGGACCAAAAAAAAGCTTGTAATAATTTCATTCTTGTTAAAGCTATTGTGATTCTAGTATTTCCTTTTGAATTTAGGGTCAATATAGTTGCTTGCTACAACTGTTTAAAAATTGTCTTGTGTATTTGATATGGCTAAACTTCTCAAACTTAATATTTGTAGCTGATAAAACAGTAAATTAATTAACTCTTTTTTTTGTGAATGCTACTATTCTCAAAACCCTTAGCTTAATGCTTTTTGCCTCATTCAGATATTTTATCACATGTAAATACTAACTTCCTAGCATGAAATTAAATGAAAATAGAACTTTTAACTTTTATGAACTTAAAGAACTGGATTTGATAAGTAATAATAGTTCCAATTTCTTCATTTGTAAAATGGGTGAATTAGATTCTTGACTGCTAAAGTCCCTTCCCAATCAAAATCTATGTTCTTAACTGTGTGCAGAAACATAAGTCAAGCAGGTCCTCCAGATTTTCCCTGTTGTGGACATTTGCTAGCATTTAGCTATTAGTAGCATCACATGATTTGGAAGATGTGGATATTATAAAATTAAAAAGACTGAGTGAAAAAGCTTGTAAAATTAACATAGTGAAAAGGAAACCAGATTTGGAGAATAGGAAATCTAAATATGAATCCTACATACTAGCTTGGAGGATACAAACCCTTATTTCTCCTAATCCCTTCCTCATCTTCTCCAACTCCAACCCTTTCAGCTTAGACCCTTACTTTTTACTCTACTGAGAAAAATCAAGGGGAAAAACAACATGGCATAGTAGATAGAGAGCTGTCCCACTTTCTAACCAGCCATCAAGATTTGGGTTTAAGTCTTGCTTCTCATTTATATTGGTTGTGCAAACTTGGGCAAATCACTTAAATTCCTAAAGTCAATTCTGTAAGATTGAAAAGTTGCAAAGGAGTTATTGACCTGCATTGTAAAAGAGAGTTCCCTTATCCAGGAATTCTCAGTTTTGTCTGACTTTTTGTGACCCCATTTGGGGTTTTCTTGGCAAAGAAACTGGAATGGTTTGTCATTTATTTCTTGTTCATTTTACACATGAGGGAACTGAGGCAAACAGAGCTAAATGACTTGCCCAGAATCACACAGCTAAAAGCATCTATAGCCAATTTGAACTCAGGAAGATGAGTTTTCCTGACTGCAGGTCCAATAATAGTGGGTACACTGAGCTACCTAGCTGCTCAGGAAGTCATGATATGAATTATATCAAAGACCTAGTCACTTTTCCATATTTAAACAAAAGAGATAGAAAGAAAGAGAAAGGAAGGAAGGAAGGAAGGGAAAGAATGAAAGAAAGAAAAAGAAAGAAAGAAAAAGAAAGGAAGGAAGGAAGAAAGGAAGGAAGAAAGAAAGACAGGAAGGAAGGAAGAAGAAAGAAAGAAAAAAGAGAGAGAATCTTTTGTAGTGATGGCCTACATCTTAAAATCCACTGACAACATCCACTGTTTCACCAGTCTCCTTCAATAAAGTAACTCTTTTTGCAAAGACTAACCTCTTTATATGTGCCTTTGACCCCATTCCCTCCTCTTCTCTCCAGTAGGTTGACTTCTCAGTCATGCTCTCCAACACTATTAAGCATCATCCTCTCCCTATTTACAGATTATTTCCATATTACCTTTAAACATGCCCAAGTCTTCCCATCCTTAAAAATCCATTAATAGACTGATATCTTATTTCTTTCCCTCCTCTCTTAAACCAATCTCATGGAAAATGCTTTCTAAACTTGTCTCTACTTCCTTATCTTACATTCATTCACCTTTTGCAGGTTGACTCATCATTCAGCCAAAACTGTTCTCTCCAAAATTTTCAGTCATGGTTTAATTGCCAATTCTGATGATTTTTTTCTAAGTCCTCATCCTTCTAAACCACCTCCTGTATTTGATGTTGTTAACCACCTTCATCTCATGCATATTTTTTCCTTTCTGGGCTTTCATGACACTGCTTTCTCCTGCTACCTATCTGACAGATATTTCTTAAATTTTTACTCGCTTAGACACTGGGCTGTGAAGTGGATAGAGCACTGGCCTTGGAGTCAGGAGGACAGGAATGCAAATTTAGTCTCAGACACTTGCTAGCTGTGTGATCTTAGACAAGTCACTTAACTTTGATTACCTCACATCTAGGACCGTCTCCATTTGTCCTGATTCATATTTGGCTCCTGGACCCAGATGACTCTGGAGGAGAAAGTGATGCTGGTGATAACACAGTACCCCCTCACTCAAATCAATTCATGTGCTTGTCAAGGTATCACCTCCCCTGATGTCTTTTGTTAAGTTGTTTTTTTTTTTTTTGCAAGGCAATAAGGTTAAGCAATTTGCCCAAGAGAACTCAGCTAGGTAATTAAATGTCTGAGGCTGGATTTGAACTCAGGCCTTCCTGACTCCAGGGCCGGTGGTGCTCTATCCACTATGCCATCTAGCTGCCCCACCCCCCCAATCTTCTTTGAGAATGAAGTACAATTATCATCATCAGTATCATTCCACCTAACTGATGCTGAATCCCCAAGGCTCTGTGTCCTGAGCCTTCTTCTCTTCTTTATTTATCCTCTTATTCTTGGTAAACTCCTTCACTCTGTTAAGTTTAATCATCATCTTTATGATGATTACTTATAGATTTATATACCTGTAGTCTCAGGTCACCAACTTTCTATTGGACATTTCAAATTGACTTGTCCATATTGTATCTAAAACTCAAGATTTCCCAAAAAAACTTTATTATATTTTGCTTTTAACCAATCCTTCTACCAAGATTTTCCATTTCTGTTGAGAATACCACCATTCTTCTAGTCTCCCAGTTTTATAGCATTATCATTTAATCAACATTTATTAATGTTTACCACTAACCACTGGGAATACAAAAAAAGAGACAAAAGACAGCCTCCTCCCAAAAAACTTGCAATCTAAAAGATAAATAGGAGATAATTAACAGAAGAAAGACAATGAAATTAAGAGGGTTTGGGGAAGGTTTCCTAAACAAGGTGAGATTTTCCCTGGTGTATAAAGGAAGATGGAGAATTCAGTAAGTAGAGAACAGAGGCAAAAAAAGTTCTTTCCAGAAATGGAGAACAACTAGAGGAAATCCCCAGAGCCAAGAGATAGAACATCTTGTCTGTAGGACAATCAGGAGGTCGGTATCACTAGATTTAAGAATACAAGAATGAGAGAAAGGTGACAAAAACTGGAAAGGTAGGAGAGGGCTAAGTTATGAAAAGCTTTTAATGTTAAACAAAGCATTTGATCATAAAGGTAATTGGAAGGAGTTTATTGAGTAGGGAGGTGACATGATCATATCTGTGCTTTGGGAAAGCATTTTGGCAATTGAATGGAGTAGAGGGAGACAGGAGATAGGCAGATCCACAAGCTGCCTATTGCAATAATCAAGGCTTGATATTTATAGATACTCTTTTTGTGGTAGAAAAACAATTAGAAACTGAGGGGTTGTCCATCAATTGGGGAATGGCTGTACAAGATGTGATATATGATTGTAGTGGAATACCATTGTGTTATAAGAAGTAATGAGCAGGATAATTTTTGAAAACATTTTGAAAGACTTATGTGAAATGAGCAGAACCAGGAGAACATTATATGCAGTAATAGTAATTTTTATGACAAACTAATATGAATGACTTAGTGTCCTCAGTAATACATACAATGATCCAAGACAATTCCACAGGTCTCATGATGAAAAATGCTATCTACCTCCAAAGAAAGAACTAATGGAGTCTAAATAAATCAAAATCTATTATTTTTCACTTTATTTTTGTGATGGTTTTTTGATATCATGATTAATATGGAAATATGCTATGTATTATTGTACTTGTATAACATATCAAATTGCTCACCATTTCAGAGAAGGAAGCAGAACAGGAGAGAATTTAGAACTCAGAATTTAAAAAATAAGTGTTAAAATATTTTGCAAATAATTGGGAAAATAAAATATTCAAAATATTTCAAAATTCAAATTTTGAAACAAAAATAATCATAAAAATGATTGGCAGTGATGGGCATTGGGGATAAAGGGAAAAATTGGACAATATAAAAACAAAATATGTTAATAAAATTTACTTTTAAAAACAATAAAAAATTAATCATTATATAGGTAGGAAAAGAACCATGATAGTGATGTTCCAAAAATCCTAGAGAAAGTAGAGTGTCTAAAAGGAGAGAGGTCAAAAATGTGAAAGACTACAAAAAAGTCAAGGAAAATGAAGACTGGAAAGGAGTTGGCAATTAAGAGATCATTAGTAACTTTGAAGAGAGAAATTTTGATGCAGTAAGATTGGAAGTTAAATTATAAGGGGTTGACAAGAGATTAAGAGGAAAGGAAGTGGCCTTTTAGAGAGTTTAGTTATCAGAACCAGAATAAATCTAGTACAACAGGGGATGGAAGGATCAAGTGAGGATTTTTTTCAGTATGGGGTAGAAATGGGCATGTTTGTAGGGAGTAGGAAATGAGTCATTAGAGAGGGAAAGACTGAAAATAAGTGAAAGAAGGAGCAATCTATTAGAGGATATGGGGTGAAATGAGATCACTTGGACAAGAAGAAGGATTGGCCTTGGTAAGGAGAAAAGCCACTTGATCATGTGAATCAGGGGTAAAGGAGGAGAAAGTGGCAGACTCCCAAGTATTAGGAGGTAAGGAAGAGCAGAAAAAAAAGTTCACAGTAAATTATCTTAGTTATTTTCTGCAAAATATGAGACAAATTTCTCATCTGACTTCTACCCACTGTACCTTTTAGCTACCCTAATTGGTGATATAAGAAGGTTAGAGATTGAAAAGATAGTTTAGAATTGAATTGACTCACCCAGGGGTTCAAGATAGGGATAAGAGGAAAGATAAGCTAATGCAGGGAAGATGGCCTGGGAAAGAATTGAGGGGTCAAAGGATTGGAGGTCAGAGTGCAGATGAAGAACAGAGTATTGTAAAAATGAAGGCAGAGGGAGATTGTAAAGTCAACAGATTATGGTCAAACAAGGACATGACAGAATTCTTTGGAGGTGATACATTTACACACAATGACATGATAAAAAGCATGGGCCAGTTTTATGTATGACTGAAGAGGAGTAACTTTTAAAAATTTTTTTCAGTTTTTTTTGCAAGGCAATGGGGTTAAGTGACTTACCCAGGGTCACACAGCTAGGTGATTATTAAGTGTCTGAGTCCAAATTTGAACTCAGGTCCGCCTGACTCCAGGACTGGTGCTCTATCCACTGTGCCACCTAGCCTCCCCTTGGAGTAACTTAAGAGAGTTGAGTACACTGAAAAATTGAATGGTTAGAGTATTTGAGGAAAAATAAATATGTATATTAGAGTTCTTCCAGTATGAGAGCAGAAGTTGGGAAGGAAATAAAAATTGTGAGCCAGGTATCAAATTGAAGAAGGAAGAATAGTGACCTCTGCAGATAATAGTTATCAAGATTGTGATTGGAGAGTTAGATATAAATGGCATGGTCCTCAAAAGAAGGGAGGTTACTGAGGAATGGAAGAAGGGGAAGAAATTGGAAGTGTCAATGGGGAAAAAAGGAGAATTTCTGTTCTCCAAAACAACCAGTGAACCAAGAAGTTGCAGCCAATACTGGATAGCATGGCCAAGGAACCTGTGTCATAAAGGGAAAGTCAGATTTCAGCAAGAGCTAGTAGATGGAAGTGGAAGAAGAAAAGATCTAGGATGAAGGGAAGTTTGTTGCCTGTGAAACAGGCATTCTGGAGTAGAAGGAGTAAATGGAGTTAAGTTGAAACTTTGGAGTAGGAAGACTGAGGGGGATGGAAATGAGGAACTTAGTGCTAGGGGGCATTGGAGTAAAGTTTAGCTGACAATCTACAGGAGTTCAGAGTCACTTGGATGTTAATGTAAAATATAGACCAGGTAAAAGAATATTGAGTGGAGGTGCCATGCCTTAATCTCAAAGGATAGATGAATCATTATATAGAAGAATTGAAATCAGAAAGAGGATTACCCTTCTTTGCAAGGGAGATTCATCTCAGTTGGGAGTTTGGACTGGTAGCAGAAGATGAAGCTTGCCTTGGGCTGACATAGATGAAAGCGGTTACTTTGAGGAAAGTAGGAAACTCCTGGTCTGGCCCCTGACAGTTTTTCTTTCAGAGGGCATGCTGCACCTGGCAGGAAATTGAAGGCACAAGATGCTAGCACTCCAGTCACCTAAGGAGTCTGGCTATGAGGCAACAGCAAAAAGTGGTGCACTCTTTACCAAGATGCCAGGCCAGACTGCTAGCAAATCTTCATCAAGGGACATCCCTGTTTGTTCTCACCCTTATGATCTAATTGGTTGCCAAATCTTGCTATTTTATCCCTATAACACCTCTCCTATACATCCTTTTCTCTCTATTAACAACCACCATCATGTTCTTTTCATCACTTCCCACATAGATTCCTCACTAGACTACCCACAGTTGCCTTCTAATTGGTCTCTCTACCTCCTCTCTTCCCATTTTAATACCTCACCATGCATCTTCTAAAAAGGTTTTCTTAAAGTTAATATCAGGTTTTGTTACTGCTCTACTCAATAAATTGCAGTGTTGTCTCTAAGATAAAATAAAACTTCTTCACAAAAGACTTTTTAGATCATTTACCTGGTTCCTTATAATAGCATGATACTCTTATCAAATTGTAATATGTAAGAATACAGGTTAGTAGACAGATTTACATTTGCCATAAGTAAGTCTTATATTCTTTCTCTATCTTTCTGCCATATATAAAAATGGCATGCAGGAAAGAAAAATTTGATACAGCACATTTAACTTTTAAGGTATATACATACATATATATGTACATATATATATATATATATATATATATATATATATATATATATATATACTAATCCTCTTCAGTGTTAGAAAAGAGTCCCCACTGAAATTGTACATATGGTAATCCTTTGCATAATTGGCAACCAGAAATTTATTTTGGGATGTTGTAATTCCCTGTCACTTTAAGGTAATAAATATGAACATTTCATTTTTTAAGCAGGTAAAATTATTGAAATGTCAACATTTCTAGTTATGAAGGGTCTTTCTTTTTTTCTTGGCTTAGGTGCTGTCTTATCATGCAACATGTTCAAAAACTGAAGTTGACAAATTTAAGGTAAGAAATTTAAGGGAATATAAAACCCTAAACTCACACCTACCCATTCGTGCTCCCTTCCCCACTTGCTCCCATACCCCTTTCTTTGTGGTGATACATCTCTCTGATATTAACCTTAGATATTCTGTGTTGAAGGGGATTCTGTAGGAGGGAAGAAGGGCAAACCTGTAGTTGGAAGAAATGTATGAATAAAATACCATAGCCATCAAATAGACTTTTTGTGTGATTTACCCTAGTTTCCTCCCCTTGGCAAGGGGATGTAGTTATTCAATGAATCAATTAATGAGGATTTTGAAGGGCTAGGAATTATGTGGTAGATGTTGGGGCAACAACAAATATAGAGACTGGTAGAAACAATTTTGATAAAACAGATATAGCTATAATATATGTGCATATATTTATATATGTAGACATGCATGTGTGTTTATATGCACACATACATGTATAGATAGACAAGTGTATTTGCATTTATATGCATATGTGTTTACATATATGTGTAATGCATATATATACACATAATTAGAAACAAAGTATATAGAAAGTAATTTAAACAAATTTAGGAGGCAACTAGGTGGCACAATGAAAAGAGAGCCTGAAGCTGGGAAGATCTGAGTTCAAATTTGATCCCAAACATTTACTAGTTATATGACCCTGGGCCTTAGTCTATTGGAGAAGGAAATGGCAAACCATTCCAGTATCTTTGCTGAGAAAACCCCATGGATAGTATGGTGCAAAGGGTCACAGACTTGAACATAACTGAAAAAAGGGGAAAAAAGGGAACTTTAGAAGATAGGGAAGCACTAACATCTGAGTGAAGATCAGAAGGCACTTCATACTGAACTCTTGAGAAGGACAAAATTTAATTTTTGTGGGGATACCTTTGCTACTGAAATTATTCTCAGGAAGGCAGTGGTGCCAAAGTGGCTTATAGTTCTCCTTTCTTTTCTCCTCCCCAAATGTGAGTTTTCTGTAGTGATTTGGAGGTTTAGAGAAGCTAAAGACAAATGAATTTTTGTGATTCTATTTCTAAGTACCTGTAGAAGTATGGGGAACTCCTAGGCAAATGTCAGGTGTTTCCTATGCAGGAGATTTTCCATGATTGTAAAAACCATGAGAACTGCCACAGCAATCCAATTTGGGTAGGACAGAGATGAAAAGATATTTTTCACACTAGTGAAAAAATATAAAACAGACTATACCTTCCCCCCAAGTCCTAATTTTTAATGATGAAAATAATAATAAAATATTCTATAAATTATAGAAATGGCTTGTTTATGAAAATGACTCTGGTTCTCACATTCTTATAGAATTTGTAACATTAACTTGCTACTTTTATTATATGAGTCACTTGTGTTACACTGAGCCTTTGCAGTAAGTTTCTAATTGATCCATTCTGCAAGAAGATATAAACCTCATATTCTTACAAAATTGAATTAAATCCATATGATCCAAGGTATCACATACCTAATTCTATTGTATAAAAAATAGTGTTATAATATGTTTATCATAATCACACTTACTTTTCTGCCTGAGGAAATGAGAACTTGGAAAGAACTATATCAGGGTAAAACAGTGAATATATTCTTTTGAGTAGCAAGAAGAGAAAAAAAGGTGGGAATTGGTGGAATGAAACACAGGTCATACTTCTAATAATCATACCATTTGAAACATGCCTGGAGTCCTAAAAGTAGGAGAATTAAAAGCTCTGAGATACAAATAATTGTCCTTAAGCTTCTGACCCTCTAGTTAGAAGAGAGGTGGAACTACTTTCCCATCCTCACCCAAACAATCACTTCTAGTAAGCAGAAGAGAGCAATAGAAGAATGAAGACAGAAAACTTATATAAGTGCAGAAAGTTTGATAAGTTAGATATAAATATTCCAACATATTCTTAGGTTTTGTTCAGTCATTGTTCAGCCCTGTTTAGCACTCTATTCATTGCACAACCTGGCTACCCATATGCCTTAAAAAATACCTCCTAAGGACACCCCTATATTGTAGTTCAATAGAATTGTTGTTCACAATAATGTCTCTAAGTCTTAGAATCACTGTTTTCCTTCAAATGGTTCTCAATCCCTCACCAAATTGCTAAAATCCCCTGAATTATTTTGTGGTTATTCCAAATATATTTTGTATTTACTTTTGTGTATAGTGCTGTATCTCTTAACAGAATGTAAGCTCCATGAGGGCCAGGATTGTTTAACTTTTGTTTGTGTCTAGCATAATTCCTGAGACATAATAGGTGCTTAAATGTTTTTAGAACTAATCAACTAATTACTTAAGAAAATGTCAACTGGATCCATGTGATCCTAGCCCAGCTACTCGTCTTGTGGCTGTTTCCTTTCCCCTTCCCTTTTCCATTTTTTAATTTTCTTTGATGTTCTCACCAGCCCAGCTTGTGGCTTTTTCTTTGTTGCTGAAACTTTCTATTTTCTTAAAAAACTCACTTTCTTTATCTTTGTTAAAGAACTCTGTGAATTGACCTCTGATTTTTTTGTAGAAATCAGTAAACTTTTGCAGTAACCTGTGAATCACAATTTGTATCTTTTCTTTTAGTTTTTGCAAGGCAATGGGGTTAAGTGGCTTGCCCAAGGCCAAACAGCTAGGTAATTATTAAGTGTCTGAGGCCAGATTTGAACTCAGGTACTCCTGACTCCAGAGCCAGTGCTCTATCCACTTAGCTACCTAGCCTCCCCAATTTGTGTCTTTTCTTAAAAAAATGTCAGCTGTGTTCTTTTGGAATGAATATTATTTTAATTTAATGAAGAGTATTTTATATACTACATATTTTAAAAGATTTGTATACAAAATGGTTAATGTAAAAAGCAAGTTTTGGTCTTTTCCAAGGCAAAAAAATTCCTTTACCTGGGAAATTCACTTTGGTTGACTATCTCACTCTGCCATGACACCAGAAAAATAAGGTGTGATTTTGTTAATAATAATAAATAGAAGCATATCAGATTACACATTGTCATGGGGAGGAGGAAGAAAGGAAAGAAGATGGAAAAATGTGGAACTCAAAAGTATATAAAAAGATGAATGTTGAAAATTATCTTTGCATATAATTGGAAAAATAAAATTGCATTCAAAAAAAGAAAAATAAATACAATAGAAAGCATATGGAAGGAAGATAGTAAAGATTAATGAAGGACATTTTATGGGATTTGTTGGGAGATTGAGGCAGTCACAGTCCACAATTGTCTGGTCTTCAGCAAAATATTGTTTTTAATGCTTTGGTTTACATTCCTTGATTGTAAGTTTGTCAGGTTTTTCTACTATTAGATTTTATCTCCAATATATGGGGTATTTTAATTTTAAAGCAAGAGGTTATTTCTTTTTAATATTGTTAAGATGATTAACTTTTCTAATTTATACCAGGCTTCATTCCGAAATAAGAGAATTAATACGTCATAATAATTCAATTTATCTATGGTGAATAATTATAATCTAACAGCTTTTTCTTGATGCAAACAATAAAGTAAACAAAATATCCTCATAATTGTTAGTTATCTGTTATAACTGTAGCAATAAGACCAAAACACATGTGGCCTTAAAATAATATTGATCAGGGAGAAACAAAAGCATCATTCTCTGCCTGGTCATTCATAAGAGTTGTTCCAGAGTATTGTTAATGAATTACAGTAAATAAATGCTTTGATTTGACCAACTTTCTGTAGAATATTTATGCCTACACTAATGCACATTGGTTTCTTTGCCAACTAGAAAATATGTAGAATGTTTTATGGTAATGAGAGTCAGTGTAGTAAAGTAGATGGAGTGTTGGAATTAGCATCTGTAGACTTGGGTCAAAATGTCAGCTCAAATACTTAATAGCATAGTGATCTTGGGCAGGTTAGTTCACCCTCTCAGCCTGTTTCTTCATTCTTAAAACAGGAATAATAATATTTGTGTAGCTGTGATGAAGAGGAACCTTTTAACACTTTCCTGAATCCCATTTTAATAAAGTAGAATTCTTTAGGCTTACTCTTCATTAAAAAGTTTAAAAACACAGAAGGTAGTTTTCTGGCATTTATGATTTCTTACTGATAAGATGTAAACTTGTCTTGGGCCGTTTAAGAACACCTTTAAAACATCCTTTGGACTTGAACTTTAAAAGAGGGGAGATAGGTAAACTTCCTGAAAGATGTAGGAAGAATCAAAGTTAAGACAGCCAGAGAGAAGGTAGTCTGACACTAACAGGTTCTGATTCTTTGGTGGGAAGCCTTGACAATTCTGTGGTCTTGCCAGAAAATTATTATATGTGGCTCCAGAAAAAGTATGTAAACCATAAGACTCTAGAAATGACAGAAAAAGGGGGCAACTAGGTGGCACAACCTGGACTTAGGCTGACACTTACTCACTGTGTGACCCTGGTAAGTCACTTACCCCTGAATGCCTCCAAAAAGACAGAAAAGAGAGGTAATGGTGGAACAACAAGAACTTTCTAGACCAATCTGGGAATTGTAAGATCAAGTATCAGTAGCCAAATGGGAAGAATGATAAAAGAGCTTTTAGGATAAAATTCCTGCACCTGGAGCACCTGCTCCACTTCTGTCCCTGGAGTAGGAGATCTCGAACAATTTAAAAAGAAATCCTGGACCAAGTAGAATCTAAAGTCAAGAAACACCCAGGGACAGAATCATTATGTGACAGAGCAAATCTGGATTTTGCTTCATTTGCATGATGAGTTTATATGGGCTGTGAAGGTCCTGGGAAAAGGCTTAACACTCTAGTGATCCCAAGTGTTTCCTTCTCCCAGGGGGAGTCTTTGATCTCAGAATAGTATACATTTCAGGGATTGCATCAGACTCCTGGGGAGGTAAACTCCATGACTTTACTGTCACCCCAGAAACTTTCCCAGATATTGAGCTTGAGATAGATTGAATGCTTAATTTAATTTTGGGGAAATTCAATAAGTTAGGAATGACTACATTATGATATTAGTTCCTTACCAGAGGACAAGCCAAGAGAAGGAGAGTTGCCTAGATCAGTGGTGTTAAACAAATAGAAAACTGAAGGCAACTAAACCATACATAAGGATACCTGTGAGGCACATACTGATTTAGAAAACCACATATTACCATTATCTAAATTCTATTGTATTTTTTATTTTGTTGAATATTTTCCAATTGTATTTTTAGTCTTGTTCTCATACTTAGGAGTTCTGCTATCTACCAATGTTTGACACTTCTTGCCTAGATAATTTATGGACTTGAATGTAAATCCATTGTATTTTACATTTCTTGTTGAGTTAAGTTTGTCTGTTTTTTGCATGGAACTAAAGCCCCCATTTCACAGTTTATTTAATTTTTTTATAGTAACCTAGAAATAAGGCAATTTTTCAACTTCTCAGGGAAACCTTAGCCAGAGGTATAAATAAAATAGAATAATTTGAAAGACTTGCCTCCAAGTTTGAGCCCAGTTTATATAAATGGAAAGATTTGCTTTGACAACAAAAAAGTAGGGTCTCTCTATCTTTTATTTTCTTAGCTATAGTAGAAAAAAAGAAACAGTGGGATCCCTGCTTGGGGGTAAAGAAGGCAATGATAACAGACAACGGGAGAACACAGAGTCATACAATTATTATTTTGCTTCTGTTTCTCTGCCAAGGAAAATGAACTTTGAACTTAAAGAATGGCAAAAAAGGGAGTTGGTGTCTAAGATAAATAGATAGTAAGAAAGCACATTGATGTCTTTGATGAATTAAAGTCGCCCAACCCAAGTGAATTATATTTTCAGGTACTGAAAGAAATGATGGATGAGATTTTTTACCTGCTGTCATCAGTAGATCATGGAAGAACAGAGAAGGGAAAACATTATGCCAATTTTCAAGAAGGAATAGTAATAGGATATGTCAACTATATTTCAGTGAGCTTGACTTTGATTCCTAGTAAAAATTCTAGATTATCTTATTAAAGACATTTTCATTAACTATTCCCTAAGTCTCTCCTTTGATCAATCATCACCTATCTCTTGCTCCCTAAATGTAGATTTTTTTTTACACCTAAGGCTATCCTAGGAGCTCTCCTTCTCTCTTCTCATACCCTCTTTGGGTGATTTCAACAGCTCCAATGGATTTAGTTATCCTCCTCTATGCATTTGGCTCCCAGATCTATATAGTCAACCCTACTCTCTCTCCTCTTTTCATCTTCCCTCTTCCTCCACTCCCTCTCTTCTTTTCTCCCTCTCCAGAGGAGTTTTCTCATTTGATATTCTGTAGGCATTTACAGATGTTCCAAATGTCCCAAACAGATCTAAACTCACTACTCTTTTGAACTTCCCATTTCCGTCAAGAGTGAGCCTTATACTTCCAATTTTAAGTATTTATAATATAAGAATTATATTCCACTCTTCTCTCACTGTTCCAATTCAATCAGTTTCAAAGTCCTGTTGACTCTACCTTCACAATAAATAAAAATAATACTAATAGCTAACATTTATATAGCCATTTAGGATTCTCACATTTTCCGCTTACAACCATGGGAGGTTGGCTAGTATCATCCGTTTTTTACATATGAGGAAACTGAGGCTGAGAGAAGTTAGATGACTCCAGGGTCATAAAGCTAGTTAGGTTTATGGCATAATAATAATGACATTTATATAGAGCTTACTATGGGCCAGGCCCTGTGCTAAGCACTTTGCAATTATTATCTCATTTGATTTTCCCAACCATGGGAGGTAGGTGCTAAATAAATTATTCCCACCTTTATAGATGAGGAAACTGATGCAAAACTAAAGTTAAGTCACTTGTCTAGGGTGGCATAGCTAATAAGTAACTGAGATTATATTTGAACTCAGATCTTCCTGACTCCAGGTCTAGTTCTCAATCCACTAGGAGCTACGTGAGCTGCCACAGCACCCCTCACCTCTGTCTGCCTATTTCCATTTGGAACCTAAGCCCCATCTAATGCAGGCCATTAGTGACTGCTCACCTGGAGGACTGTTAGTCTCCTGTCTCCCCTTTCTAAAACCTCTACTCCAGTTCTGCTCCTACAAAATTTACATTCCCAAAGTACAAGTCTAGTCTTATCACTTCCTGGCTCAAAAAAGCTCTGGAGTCTTCCTATTGTTCCTAAGATAAAATACCAAACCTATGGGGGAAGCTAGGTGCAGTGGATAAGGCACTGACCCCTGAAGTCAGGAGGACTTGAGATCAAAATCTGGCCTCAGATACTTAATAATTTCCTTGCTGAGTGACCTTAGGCTAGTCACTTAAAACCCCTTACTTTGCAAAAAATACAAACCTATATGTTTGACATTTAAAGTCCTTTATAATCTACTACTTTTATAGGCTTTCAGAGTATTACTTTCCTTCATGCACTTAGTTTTCTAATCAAACTGACCTATGTGCTATACATCCCTTGTGCATTCCACTCTCAGTCTAGTTGCATTTAATCTTATTGCAGAACCTGCAATGTAGCCTCTCTTCAGTCCTAGCTCAGAGTATCTCGCTCCATTCAAAACTCAATGGAAATGACACATCTTATGCAAGATCTTTAGAGTTTCCCAAACCTGCAAGTGCCCCTGAAATTATTTTGCATTTATTTTGCATGTATTATATAGGCATTTTACCTCAAATGCATGTTATTTTTGTCTTAGAGAACTTGTTTTCTTAATTTAGGTCAGAAGTTTTTTGTGTTTTTTTTCTTTGTATCTCTAGCCTCTTGTACAATGTCTGGTGTATAGTAGACATTTAATAAGACTTTTAGATGAATAGATTGTTGGAGAGATCTATGAAAATGAAATGAGGATCATAAAGAGATAGTATGACTTCATCTAAAACATATTATTCTAGTCTATTTTTGGGTAAGATTATTAAACTGGTAGGTAAGAGAAAATGCTATTAATATTCATTGTCTAGATTTTAGCAAAACATTTGCTATTCTCAGCCCATCCTTAGAGGGAAATATATTAGATCATTTGTGTTAAACTCAAATAGAAACAGGGGGCCACAAACCTATACATGTGATCCTGTGGGACACATTTGACTTAGAAAGTGACATGTTATTATAGTTTCATTTATTTTGTCAAATATTTCTTAATTTATATTTTAATCTGATTTGGCTGATACTCAGAAGTAATAGTCCACAAATCATGTGTTTGAATCTTTCTTTGATATCACAAGTCATGTGTTTGATAGATGAGAGTATAACTAGGGAATCTAGAATTGGTTAAGCAATTAGACTTAAAGAGTAGTATTAACGGCTCAATACCAATATGGAATGAGACCTACCATGCTAGGTCACACATATTTGTTGTTGGCCCTGTGTCATTTGATTTTTTTTATCAGTTTCTTATATTAGGGCATAGATAGAATTCTTATCAAACTTACAGATGAATCAAAGCTATAAATGAGAATTAATAAGCTAGGAGACAACTGGGATTCAAAACAATTTTGACAGACTAAAACATGAATGAACCTAATAAGGTAAAAATTTTAGTACAACTTAGCATAAAAATTTCAAATTTGGGTTTAAAAAAATCTTCCTGAGTAGGAGATAGAGGAGGCATTGTTAAAAAGCAATTTGTAGGAAAAGGACCTTAGGAGTTTTAGTGGAATGAAAGCTCCGTGTGAGCCAGAAGGGTGATGGATATAACTAAAGAAGTTAATGTCATCTTGGTCTACATTAAGAGAAGCAGGGTGTCCAAGAATGAATAGATGACAACTTTACATTTGGCTCTCAGATGACATCTGGAAAAGTATGTTCAGCTTCTAATCAAGGTGTGTTCCTGGTATAAGTTTGGGAATTGGCTCTCCAAGGAGCGGAAATGAACATACAACATACTTTGAAGTTTAATTTCTATTACTGACAACTTTTCTCTACCAGTTTCTTAAGTCTAGTCAATCAACAAAATTGTTTCTTAAGTCTAGTCAATCAGCAATCTAGTTTCTGGTTTGTATTATTTGCCCATTTCAGATGTACAACTATTCATCCTGAATATTAGTTAGTAATATTCCACTGGTTCTAAGGAACCAGATTTTCAGGAGGACATTAAGAAGATAGAGGACCCCCAGGATGGTGGGCTAACTTTACCTTATGGGAATCTGCTGAAAATTGTAGATATTTAGAATGAAGAAAAGAAGACACTAGGAGGACATAATGCTATATTCAATTGGAAAAGCTATTTTTTGGAAGAGGGATTAGATTTGTTCTCAGTCTTAGAATACAGAAGTAGGAGCAATAGGTGGAAATTACAAAAGAGGAAAATTAGACATTACATAAGGAAAAGTTTCCTAACAATTAGAGATCTCCCAAAGTGCAATAGAGTGCCTTAGGAAGTAATATGTTTTTCTTCATTGGAAGATCTTCTAACAAATATGTCATAAACAGGTATTGTTTTTCTGGTTCTGAGTTGGACTAGAAAAATGCTAGTGTCCCCTTCTCTTCTTGTTACATAGTGGCAGGGGGGAGGTAAAGGGGGGGGGAAGAACTCTCATCCAGGATTATTAGTTTTTTGCATTACCTACAGAGTTGTCAGTCAGTCAACAAAATTGCTTATTAAGCTCCTCCTCAGGCTCTGCGCCAAGAACTGGGGTTACAAAGGAAGGAAAAAGGACAGTCCCTGGTCTCAATGAGCTCACAGTCTAATGGAGGAGATTGCATGTAAACAGCCATTCACAAATAAGCTATATAGTGGATAAAATTGGAGATGATAAACAGAGGGAAGGCACTCTAATTAAAATGGGATCATGAAAGGATCCCAGCAATTTCTAAGGTGGGATTTTAACTGAGAACTTGAATTAAATGGGGCAAACCAGAAGTTAGAGATGTTATGATTTTCAGTACTTTGAAAACCTATAACATGAAATATAAATGAGTTATTAATTAATTATATTTAAGGTTTAATCTGAACCTTTTTGGTATAAACCTCTTCAATTAGGATCTGCAACTGTTTTAACCAAATTAAAGTCTTAGAAAACATCTGAATTCTTAGATTTTTTAATTACTAAATTTAAATACCATAAAGAAGAATCTCCATTCCTGAATCAAAATAATGCCAAAGAAAGGACTGTATATAGAAAACTATGAATTCTAATACATACCACTATTCTAACTATACTTTCAATTCTAAACATTTCTGCTTCTCATGTTACTAATTGAACTTCAATTGTGTGAATTTAAATTATTACAATGACCCTTTAAAATATCATTACTATCATTACATTATTATTAACTCAAGTTTCCATTAAACTTCCTATTCTTCCTCTAAATGCAAATCAAAAAGAGGCAGGATGGGTGGAATTTGTAAAATAATCAATATTAATCCACTAGTAATCATGTCTAAAAATGTATGTCCCTTTTTCCATCTTGTGTTCATCCCTTCTGTATGTGTACTATACTGTCTGACCTTACTCTTTATAGAGGATAAGGGATAAGAAAAGGAATAGAAATATTTTACTGAACCTATTGATATGGAAACTCTGGTACCTTCTCTGAAAATTAAAAGTCTTAGTTGTTTGGAGAGCACTAGCAGGTTAAGTGACTTGCTTGGACTCACACACAAAAGCCAATATGGTTCAATAGACAAAACTATTAATAATATGATTTCATATTAATAATATGAATCAATAGATTCAAAGTTGACTCTGGGCAATTGTGGGGCACCATACTGGGAGAGTGGGCGCAGGAGGTGCCAGATCTAAGTGGCTGCTTGATACAAGGGAAAGAGTACTATTTTTGGAGTCAGATGATTTTTAGGCTTCTCTGTTTGCTTTCCAACTTTAAAACCTAGGATCCTGTTGAATATGTTCATCAGACTGCTTTTCTCTTAAGAAGGTTATTAAAGGTAAAGGAGAGGTGGTGCTACCAAGTGTTAAACTCACAAACTTGGAATGGAAGACTGACCTTCCCCCATTTTCATGCATAGTCCATAGGTTCTAAATTTTATGAATTATTTTTACTTTCCAAAGAGCAGAATCATTATTTGACCTGGATCTTGAAACCACTAATGGATTTAAGTCTCACATTCTTTCACTATGAACAGCCCTCTCTAGAATAAAACTAAGAAAGAC